>NC_034420.1:123305-126560 GCF_002078875.1 Numida meleagris
TTTTTTTTCCGCCCCTACGGAGACCCGTTGCTGGGAGGAGGCTTCCGGTCCCCGACTTAAAGACATGGCTGAGTTGCCGTGAGAGAGATGCAGCGAAGCCCCCGCTCCCTCCCCCTTTCTGCTCCAGCTAGACGATGCGCCCGCCGCTGTCAGAGTACGGGCTGGAAGGGAAACGCGTATGAGAAGTGACAGGCGTCGGCTAAACACGGGTTAGCACAGTCCCAGCACGCTCCGGCTGAGAACAACATCTCCCAGAGGGGCTTTAAGAGCACAATTAAAGGAGGCAGAAGACTCTACCCTTGTTAAACTAAAAAAGGAGACGGAAAAAAAGGAAAAAAAAAAAGCCTATTTCTTGCTTACTCTTCTGGACAGAGTAAACGAACTCAGATTACAGGAGGAAAGGTGGATCTCTCTGATGACAGTCCCAGTCTGATCACCCGCAGCCACAGGCGAGCTCCCATCCAACCTCCAGAGTAGGATGGGACAGCTCAGCTGAGGGGGAGGACAGGGAGAACTGCTCACACAGAAGTAAAGACTGGCACCAGAAAGCTCTTGCATTTAGGACATGCTTAAGAACTGTGCGGAGAGATGAACTGATACCACGCAGAGATAACAGCCCATGTGTGAAAAACAAAGCTGTCTGCTCCCCCCAGCCCACTGAGCAGCTGAGAAAGGGCAGAATGCATTGCAAAATACCTCCTGAAAAACCTTTCCTCAAGTGACCTTGGGCAGCAATTTATCCCCTGGCTTCGACCCTGACGATCCCCTCTGGTCTCCTCTTCCTTCTCTGAGAGCTTATTATCATGAGATCCGATCGATCAAAAGCAAGAGGCTATAAACCTGCAGCAAGGAGAGAACTTAACCCTTCCAGCATTCACTGCTTCTTTATACAGCTGAGAAATGCCAGGCAAGTGAAGAGCACTTCTATTATATGAAGTATCTGGGCCTTTAAAAATGGGAGAAAACTGGGAGCACAGCCAGAAGTTGGATGTAAGTTTAAAAAAAAAAAAATCGATGGATTTCTTTGTATCCTCACAGCTCAGCAAAACCTCCCAGAGAGGTTTCTATCCTGTCTGCACCAAAGCAAGCCTCAGTCGGCCCCAGCACATGTATTTGCTGTTATTATGATTTTCTAACTCCAGGTGCTCCTGGGAGTATCTGAATGTTGCATTTTCCTCTTACTACATTGATGACACAGTACCTGTTAGAGCTGCAGTGGGCTGACTGCAGGTAATGCAACATTGGTGTGCCCCCACCTCTATTCACACACCATGTAAATTTGGCCAGGGGACTATTGCATGCAGTGTATTATGTAAATATATAGATACCCAGTTTACCTTGGAGCTTGTTTTTTGCTTGACCGATAACAGAAGAAATACCTAATTCCCACCTAGTCACCCTAAAAACATCACCAAGGCCTCCCCAGCCCAAAGGCGCACTAGATTTCTTATCTGCCAACGTATGATATCCTTTACAATGCATTAGAAGAAGTGTTCTTACTGTTCTGTAGTGATACACAACTGTTAAAAACACCCTGACCCAACACACGCACACTGCTTAAAACCAAAGGAAATACCCAAACTTCTCTTAATGTTGACCAATGATAAAGATAAATAGATCATCTGGGAGGACTGGGGCAGCCAGTTGGTGTCCCTGTGGCACACAGGTAAAACCTGGACCATACTCACCAAACTGAGTTTGAGATGAAGAAACCCAAGAACTTTGAGTTCAAGAGCCTCCATTGAACAGATAAACCCACTCAAAGGGACATTAAAAAGAAAAACAAACACTAACATTTTAATAACCAGCTGTGGTTATGCATGCTGCCGCCTGAAATACCAGCAGTGTTAGAAGAAATTGGCTAATGAACAAAGGCCAAAACCAAAGTAATTAGACATTTGCCTCTTTCCAAGATACACTCATCTGTTTGAAGTACCTGGCAGCCTACACTGATTTTGGCTTTAATTCACCCCTTTACTACACATTTACCACCAAAGATAATTTCTTCAGCTTTCTGCCACATCTCATGTCCTTTGCAGAGTTGCCTAATGCTTGACTTTAAGACTCTTAGGAGACCTGCCTTCTTTCTTATTACTTTTTTAGACCTTTCAGCCCTGTTTAATATTCTGGTACCTGGGCTATTCTCCTATGCTGTGGACAGTGATGTCCCCAACAGTCAGGCAGATTTGCTCACCAACAAACATCTCAACACACAGCTGTGGTGCTTGTTTTACTGCCCTCCCTCCTAACATAATTTTCATGATCTCTGATCTCAAGAGTCTCCATTCAAACTCTGGTCACTTACCCTAATTATGGTATTTGTGCATCAGTCTTTGTAAATATTAAGAATGTAGAACCATCCCTTAGTGTCACAGCTGATTTTAGAATCACAGAATCATAGAATCAGCTAGGTTGGAAAAGATCTACAAGATCATCCAGTCCAACCATCCACCTACCACCAATAACCCTACTAAACCATGTCTCTCAACACACAACTATTACTTCAAACCTCTCATCTTTGATCTCATGTTTGCCTTCAACTAAGGGAAAACCCAAACTGAGGGTGTCACATACTGATGTAAAGGCATTCACTCTGCACAGAGTTAGTGACACCTATAGCTTTGGGTGGTTTATAGTGAAATAAATATTTATTGTACTTCTTCTATGCTTCAAAAGCCTTCAATATTAGGAGACCCAAGAGAAGACCTGATTGCTTAACCGAAGACTATAGCACCATGAATAACAAACAGCAGATGACTACCCAGATTAAAACTTTGAAACAAGATAATAAACATCTCCAATAGCAAAATCTAACTGATCATAGAAATTTACTATAAGAGGAACACTGATAATGAATATTATGAAAATTGTTCAATCGAGACTGAAGAAGATATCACCAACAGATTAAATGTAAACTTCTTAACATAGGTTTTCCTTTAGTGGTCAAGTTCCTTTGCTGATTTATTTGAAAGGCTTATTTAAAGTCATGTTCCACTGGAACAGGCTCCCCAGGGCAGTGGTAACAGCATCCAAACTGCAGGAGCTCAAGAAGTATTTGGACAACTGTTTCAGACACAGGGTTTGATTTCAGGGCAGTCCTGTGCGGAGCCAGGAGCGGGGCTCTGAGATCCTTGTGAGTCCCTTCCAATAATCCATCATATTCTATGACCTCGGAATAGTTCTCTGTTACCTTCCCTCGAATGCTGAGCGATCCCAATCTCCCCAAAATTCCTCTTTCTGCCACCCGAAGCCACG
>NC_034420.1:126640-129935 GCF_002078875.1 Numida meleagris
CCCCTCCGCGTTCCCTCTCCCGGTTGGCGGCCGCAGCGCTGCATTTACCACGCCCCACAGCTCCGAGGACGCCTTCTGTTCTCTTCGCCCCGCCCTGTCCTGTGTTTTCAGCCAATCACCCCTTTTTTCCGTCCAGAAGACGTCATTAGTCCAGACGTGCACAGTGGGCTTGGGACAATGGTAGCGGCCAGAAGAAACCGTTAAGCGAGCAAAGGCAAAAAATAAAGGTGAGTACTTAAACTGGGTTATCTCGGGGAATAACTGCACCACATGAAACCGTTGTTCCACGCGTGTTGGAACAGCATCATCTATGTCAACGACGATTTTTACTGCTCCGTTTCCCGCAAGCAATGCACCCGAGGCCGTGCAGACGCAGAGCGATGCCTTCGGGGGATTTCTGCAGAGCACAAACACGTCCTATCCTGCTCGATACGTAAGGAAATGCCATGGGTGCCCATCATAACAGCGAGCCCCGCTGGAGCGTGAGCACAGCTCGTACCCTGCCCGAAAGGGAACGGGGTGTGCCTGCGGGATGTGGAAGACCGGAGCCAGAAGTAGGGTCCTCCTAGAACTGAGCCCGAATTGCCGCCTCCCCCCCGCCTAGTAGCCCTAGGCTGATCCGCTTTTGTCGCCGCGGAGCTGGCAGCCCTCCGCAGAGGGAGATCTGACCGCTACATGAGCGGACAGCGAGGTCGAGATGCCCTTCGGGAAGCCACGGGAGCTCGCAACTGCTACGTGGGCGCGGAGAGTGCTAAGATGAGCGGGGGAGAATAATCTCTTACAGAGAAGACTTACAGATTTCAGCGAATGCCACGAAAATCCCGATTTCCCACGCCCTCATCATCCCCATCAAGCTACAGAAATACGGACACATGACGCTACATCGCAGGAGAGAGCTCGCGTCTGGAACCGGAGGGCAGAGGCTGCTTCGGTTACCGCAGCCAGCGATCACCGCGCTCGGAGGAGGATGTGGGGGCAGCGGAGAACGGTCCCGCGTGCAGCCGAGCAGCTCCGAGCCCAGCGGCTCCTGAGCTCCCATAGAGCCGCCCTGAGCTGCCAAGTCCCCGGCTCCGAGCACTGCTCCAGCTGCCTCCTGTGCCTGAGAGCACCGCTATTCATCAGCACCACTTTCCAGCAGCCTGAGCTTGCAGCGGCGGACAACCCCGCGCCAGGCTGTTAGCGTTTATTCCAGGCACCGACGGGATATTCTCGCATGTTCTGCTGATAACTCCTTCCCAGAATATTCTACGAAATAAAAGCTTCCACGTGGTTTGTTTCTGAAGCTGACTGCTGTATATTTCTAAACGAACTACCGACTTGTTTCCTGCCTTTATACGACTACAGCAAAATCACATTCAGATTTTCAATTCACGATTCCAGAATTACCAAGAGAAATCGCACGGAACGTAAACCCCACCCTGTCCCAAACGATTTGGCAAGAAAAGGCTCCACATCGCCCTTCATCATACAGCACAAATAAATGAGCTACTTGATATGGTTATACATTCTCTTCTACACTTTCGATTCAATCTTCTTATACGTTTAAACCAGAGAATTCTCTAGGAGATGGCGATTTGCTTTTCCTCCTTCTTATCACATCCGTGTAAATTAAGAGAAGAAAATGACAGATCTGCAGCTCACAGAAAAATGAAGGCAGTTCGCACATAATCAAGAGGTGATCACCAGCTCTGCTGATAGGCATCAGCTGTGGGTTGAGATTAAAGGCAAACAAACACAATCCCCAGCAAATAAACAAAGAACAAAAGGCTTGTTCTAAGAGAACTAAACAGATCCAAGAAGGAAACAAATTCATGGGACGCACTCAAAATTTATTTCTTTTAGTAGTTCACTGGAAAATGTTGTTTTTAATAAAGCGATAAAACTGACACCACCACCACCACCAGCCACTACGTTTTCAGCTTTCTTTACTGGATTTCAGTACCCCCAAAAGCAGCATTCTTGTCACTTCATCACTAGCGATGGGAGATCCTGGGTTGGTTGGTTTGTTTTTTTTTGCAGACCACAGCCTTCGAGTAAATCACTTCTACAAAAACGAAGTCAGAATATATGCTGTAAAAACGATACTATGATAATTATCCATACACACGCCTTCAGTGAACTGAATGCATAACGAGAAGTGTACTCTTTGTTCTTACTGCCTCGGCAGCCCAAGAGACACCGTTTTTACACTAAAATGAGAATTAAAGCAGTGTGAAGAGATCTTTGTGCTTCTCTACAAAAAACATGCAGTTTCTAGCACCAACGAAGAAACGTAAAACGTGAACCTAATGCTTCATCAATAAGAGTGTTTTGAAGCTGGCCTGAATGAAAAAAGAGTCGACCAATGCCATCAGTGCATAGCCAAGATAAGCTGCTTTGATACCAATGTTAAAGCAACTCGGTAAGTAAGCAATCACTCTCCAAATACGGAAATCAATGTAGAAACCAGTATTAAAACCTACTCTCCAGCTGAATCGGTGTTTCCAGCTTTTTCAGATACACAGCAGAAAAAAAAGCAGTGGTTTTCATTATAAAATCTTCAGGCTATTCAATGTTGTATAACGAAAGGCCTCCTTCCCCTTTCCGCTTGCCCTTCCTTTCTTGACACACAGCAACAGAAAGCTTTTTGACCTTATTTTACACAAAAAGTTTATTAGGTGGATGTGGCAGAAGGGTCCATGGCTATGGGAGCTTGGCCTGGCGTGGGGCTCAGAGGCACAGCAGGAAACATTCCCCCTCCAACAGTTCTCCACGCTACCGTTAGGTATCATTGTCTCATTCTTCCCTACTATTCAGCGAACATCCAGAGAAAGAACACTATGCATCACATCGACGAACTCTTCTCCCTCTCACCACACCCTCTATTTGTCAGTTCGTGTAGTTCAGCATTCAACCGTTAGAAAAACCAACAGCCCAGTGAACTCCTCAATGAAAAAAGGCAATAAGGAGCAATGGCACATAAGAAACCAATATTCAAATGCAAAACTGTCAAACACTAAAAGTGAAAACGATGAACGCACGTGACTAAAGCCGAACGACTTGTAGAAATCCTACCACAATAATACCCTTCAACAACCAATGAAATAAAACAGAAAAAAAGGGAAAAAAACAGAGCAGTAAAAAGACGCAAGAAAACTTACCAAACCGGAAGAATACGGAGACAGAGAGGGACCCTTCTCAAGAGAACCGTTCTCCGGCGCGGGGCCGGGCGGCGGCGGCGGGCAGTTGGGGCTGAACACCATCAGGTCGCTCTTGCCCGCGCCGTCCGTGGCCACGCACAGGCTCCGGCTCTGGC
>NC_034420.1:137451-142133 GCF_002078875.1 Numida meleagris
ACACAGCAGCTGGTACACTATGGAACAGCAGGACAGGGAGACTGTTGAACTGCCCCCCCTGGAGATAATCAAACCTTGAAAGGTTGAGGCCATCAGCGCTCTCACCTAACTCAAATCTGATTTCATACACAAGGGCAAAAAGACCACGCTGCCATGCAACTCACCAGTGATATTCCCACTCCATTTTGCAGGAAAGGCACAAGTGTTGACGTAGGTTGAACAGTTTCCCGGAGGAGTGAGAGGGATTCATGACAAGTACAGGGGATGAATTCTTCATAACCTCAAAACACATTTGAGGCATTTCTATACCAGGTATTATCTCAACATCATGTACTATCTCAAGGCCTCCATCTACCTTTTCTGACAGCCTCCTGGTAACTTCCATTCCCCACTCCAAACATGGATACAGAAGACATGCAGACATCCCTCATTCTTGTCTTGTGGCATGCCCTGTGGCCTTCCCAATGATTTCCTAGTCCTCAAGAAGGAATTCCACCCAAGGTCACCTTTCACGGGAAGAAAATGGCAGGCCCCGCTCAGTGCTACTTCCACATTCACCTCCACCAGATGCCACACTTGCCTTTCCCACCACAGATTTGGATTTGGCATTCACAGACCTTTCCCATCAATGACAGCACCAAACGGGACAAAATCAGAATAGCAGTGCAATATACACAGTGCCTGGTACACTCCCTGACAGCGTGTGACACTGATTTAAGTCAAGACAATGATTCAAGTTTTACAATGATTCTACAAATTCATATGGAAATATTACAAAGATATAAGACAATACTAATATTAACAAGCAAGACATTATAGATATCAAATACCCGCAACAGTTGTGTTTCAAGAGTCCTTTTGTTTTCTGTTTTTTTTCTTGTTTTTGTTTTGTTTTGTTTTGTTTTTAAAATAGCAGGCTAATGGTCTGTGTGAAGCTATGGCTGCTGATACTGAAAGAACATCCAAAGAGGCCATCCTGCCTATTCCCCATCAGGAACACAAGTTTACAATCACAAAACTCTCAAGTCACAACTGTCACCTTGCTTCACATTTCCTTCACAGGACAACCAAAGAAGAGGAGGACAGAGTTTTTGACAAGAAATCAGGACTGATAACCAGGACCAGCAGTGAACAATGCCTGCTGGGTAGTCACCACAAGACCGACCCTTCGTGACTTGCACTCCTTCAGCAATCTCAGCTGGAAATGCTGTGCACTGTCAACCATCAGCATTTGGGGAGTCCATGTCATGACAGTGCCAATCAAAATAGGCACTGACTGCATTGCAGGACAGAACATCCTGAGCACTCTGCTCAGTACCAGGAGCGGGGCTCCTAGCAACCCAGTCTCAGGCTCCAGCACATCTAGTGTCTGGAATCACTCACCTTCTGGAAACACACATGACAAGATTAGACGCACTTCATCCCACCACGCTTTCCCACAAATAGATCACTAAATACATTAGTACATAAAACAAAACCAAAACATTATCATTAGAATGCTTTCAAGTGGTAACTGTGAAGAAGACTTTTAAACAAGCACCCACAGCAATCCACTCCCTCCACTGTAAGAACGAAAATTCATTGCTCTGCAACAGAACAACTGCTGTTCAAGGAGCACACACAACGGACATCGCGGTCAGCACTCAGAGGTGACCAACAGACAAGCATCAGATGTGCTCAGCCCCAAGACCGCATCCCTCTGTCACAGGGAACAACAGAGTGGAAGGCAGGAAATAGTATGGACAGTCTATGGAGCAGAACGAGGATTAACATGAACAGAAAGATACAGAAGAAGTTCATTTTGACTCTTCCACTTCCATCATAAACTCTGCCAGATTAACCAATGTCAAGAAACGTGCACCATGGGCAGAGGGAAACCTGAAATACCAGCACCGTTCTGCATCATGTCTCTAGAAGATGAGACCCTAAGAAGAAACCGGACCTGATATCACCACACTCTACACACAGTATCACTAAAGACAAGAAATAGTACCTGGTGGACAACCACCACCAGAATGACCAGCAGTTCATCAGTGTAAGGCACTACTAGGCACTGCCCTTGCAGAGTTGATGGCTCTATGCCACTGATTTTCTTCCATCAGGGAAAAACTCAGATACTGGATGTATAGTGACAACAAGAAGTTCCAAACCAACAACTGAGGAGCTCTTGCTTGGATGTGAATGTGAAACTAACGTCAAAGGGGGATTTCACACCAAAAGACCAAAAACAGAATAGGAATGCATGGATGCAACAAGAGGTAGAACTGACATTAAAAGTTCTCCATCTATGTTACGTTAAGAAACAATGTGTCACAATGACTATGGCACCACCATCATTGGTTTATCCGTGTGACATGCTACAACAATTTTCCAGTGCCACACATGAAGAAAAATTCACAGCAGAACCTCCAACAGAGCTTTTACAAGCCCCAGGGCAAAGTGCCTGGTAGACTACCACCACCAGAATGTCTAGCAGCCCTTCAGTGTTTCACACTACTAGAAACAGCATCGGTAGAACACATGTCACAGCAGCTCTGTGCAAATGACTTCATTCCATCAAAGAAAAACTCCAATACAAAACAGCAAAGCTTAGAAGGAAATTCCAAAGCAAAAACTGAGGAGCTCTGGGATGGACAAAATGGTAGATGTAAATGTTAAATACACATTTTCACAGAATTGCACACAATAGGCCTATAAATGGAACAGTGAAAAAATGGCTGTAAGTTGAAGTGGAATAGAGTCCAATAGTGCTTACCCTACCTATGTTACAGTAAGAAGACTGTGTGAGAATGAGCAAGACACCNTTCATCCCACCACGCTTTCCCACAAATAGATCACTAAATACATTAGTACATAAAACAAAACCAAAACATTATCATTAGAATGCTTTCAAGTGGTAACTGTGAAGAAGACTTTTAAACAAGCACCCACAGCAATCCACTCCCTCCACTGTAAGAACGAAAATTCATTGCTCTGCAACAGAACAACTGCTGTTCAAGGAGCACACACAAGGGACATCGCGGTCAGCACTCAGAGGTGACCAACAGACAAGCACCAGATGTGCCCAGCCCCAAGACAGCATCCCTCTGTCACAGGGAACAACAGAGTGGAAGGCATGAAGTAGTATGGACGGTCTATGGAGCAGAACGAGGATTAACATGAACAGAAAGATACAGAAGAAGTTCATTTTGACTCTTCCACTTCCATCATAAACTCTGCCAGATTAACCAATGTCAAGAAACGTGCACCATGGGCAGAGGGAAACCTGAAATACCAGCACCGTTCTGCATCATGTCTCTAGAAGATGAGACCCTAAGAAGAAACCGGACCTGATATCACCACACTCTACACACAGTATCACTAAAGACAAGAAATAGTACCTGGTGGACAACCACCACCAGAATGACCAGCAGTTCATCAGTGTAAGGCACTACTAGGCACTGCCCTTGCAGAGTTGATGGCTCTATGCCACTGATTTTCTTCCATCAGGGAAAAACTCAGATACTGGATGTATAGTGACAACAAGAAGTTCCAAACCAACAACTGAGGAGCTCTTGCTTGGATGTGAATGTGAAACTAACGTCAAAGGGGGATTTCACACCAAAAGACCAAAAACAGAATAGGAATGCATGGATGCAACAAGAGGTAGAACTGACATTAAAAGTTCTCCATCTATGTTACGTTAAGAAACAATGTGTCACAATGACTATGGCACCACCATCATTGGTTTATCCGTGTGACATGCTACAACAATTTTCCAGTGCCACACATGAAGAAAAATTCACAGCAGAACCTCCAACAGAGCTTTTACAAGCCCCAGGGCAAAGTGCCTGGTAGACTACCACCACCAGAATGTCTAGCAGCCCTTCAGTGTTTCACACTACTAGAAACAGCATCGGTAGAACACATGTCACAGCAGCTCTGTGCAAATGACTTCATTCCATCAAAGAAAAACTCCAATACAAAACAGCAAAGCTTAGAAGGAAATTCCAAAGCAAAAACTGAGGAGCTCTGGGATGGACAAAATGGTAGATGTAAATGTTAAATACACATTTTCACAGAATTGCACACAATAGGCCTATAAATGGAACAGTGAAAAAATGGCTGTAAGTTGAAGTGGAATAGAGTCCAATAGTGCTTACCCTACCTATGTTACAGTAAGAAGACTGTGTGAGAATGAGCAAGACACCGGTGTTCTTGTATCAACAGAATAAGATCCCACAAAAATATTCCAGCATCATATATGGAGAAATATTGCAACACATATCACTCTCCAACGCATTTTGCAATGAGCACCTCAGCCTCAGGCAGGTTCTGCTCTTCAACACAGGCCCACAGTGTACGGCTGTCAGAACTCAAAGCTCTGGCACAGAGGATGAGAAGCAAGAATAGGGAGGAGAACAAAGGAGACAGAAGCAGATGGAAGGAAAGCACAAGAAAGAAACAAGGAAGAAAGGAAGATGAGACCTGCCTGCGAGAGGCACTGACCGTGTCCAGCAGAGCGGGCGGCTCCTGCGTCGTCTCCTTCGGCGCGGGGCCGGGCGGCGGCGGGCAGTTGGGGCTGAACACCATCAGGTCGCTCTTGCCCGCGCCGTCCGTGGCCACGCACAGGCTCCGGCTCTGGCGCTGCGAGTACGACCAGCTGCCCACCTCGCTCGCGCACACCAGCGTCGCCGGCCCGG
>NC_034420.1:148598-150768 GCF_002078875.1 Numida meleagris
CTCTGCCTTCTTTTCCACGGGCACCGGAAGGTGTTCCCCTCCCTTCCCCCGATCGCATCGCGCGTTCCTTAGCTCAGAGCGGCATCATGTGGCTCGCTGCGGGAACTGCTCTTTATGTTTCTCCATTTCGGGCCGGATTGGCTTCGTCTTCGCAATCTTCCAGTTCTTATGCTTCAGTTCTCTTTGAGATTTAGTTTTTTCACGAGTTTTTACTCTCATCAATTTGCACTGTACTCGTTCAGCAGTAGTACGTAATTATTTCGTGGCAGTGAGACACCAATTAAACTTTCCCGTGTGTCTTCCACGTGAAACGATCATGCTGTGGAATGTACTGAACCCACTGGTTGGTTTGTGGGACAGTTCCTACTATGACCTCCGTCAGAAATCTTGAGGTTTAACTACGGTGTTTCCGAAAACATGCTCTGATCACCTACCTGCCTTCTGTATACTTCTTGCTGTAAAGTGAATCTAAATGTTGCTTGCAGCCAACACACAGGAAATTGGGGCTTCAGATGCTGTATGTGTCAGTCCTACAAGGATTGAAGGCAGACAGGTTACTGGGATGAAACTGGGATGCCAAGTGAGTGCTACCAGCTGGAATTCCAGTCAGCACCCACATCCCTGAGGGTGGGAGCTGTGGGAAGAAGTGCACAGGAGCCTAGGTATTAGTGAGATGCTTCTTTCAGATGAGAAAGGAAATATGAGATTTTCTGCTCCTATGCGTATCTGTATTCACCATTTGTGACCAACATCTGCAGCAGGCACATCGGCAGGGCTGGATTCCGGGACCATTCTCTTCTTCCTTGACTCAAAAAAGTCGGCTGAGTGGATAAAGATGCAGGGCAAAATCTATCACTTGCCTACACAGCTCTTCTCTGACTCCCTTTCTATTCAACACCATCTGCCTCGTACTCTGGCATCTGCCAGCATAAGGCTGGGAGCAACTCACATCCTCCTCATGACGCACACCATGGTCCTCCAGCACGGAACAATCCTGTGCCTCCTGATCTCTTTGCTTTCCTGCTCTAACGTACTGTTGGTTTATGTGGAAATCCACTGCTGAAGAAAATGAGGCTTCCTGAGAACAGCAGTGATGTCTTGAGTGCAGATCCATAGGAAGTCATTGATGGGTTTGGTATCTGCCACCTCTGCTTACCTGGTGTAAAGTCATAATGCAAAGATGAACTCTTCTTCCTTCTGCACCCTTGTATCTTACCTGCATTAGCAAGATTACCAGAAGACTCCAAACCTACAGGCAATACCCAGGCAATATTTACCCCATCCAATATAAACAGACCACAACTAAACAGGAAAAAATATAAAACAAAAAAATACAGAATTAAATACAGCTGTCTATCACTCTTATACCCTTAACACAAATGAATTAACTCTTGTCTTTGTGGCTGCTTACTTATAAAAACAAACAAACAAAAAAAAAACCAACACTATCACTGGATATAGTGATCTCTGGCACACATCTATCAGAAGGAAAGCAAGAGGGAGAGGGCACTTCTTCCACTCCCAGGAAAGAGTAGCAGCAGAGGGAACATTATGGGGAGGTTTGATGAAGTCAGCCAGAATGATCAATACTGGGAAAAGCTCCTTGCTTGAGTAACAACATTCCATATTCAAACACATATGAAGAAAAGCGGATATGGCAGATGACTTCACAAGCAGGAAGGACACAAATACAACAGAGAGTGAAGGTACACTAAACTTAATTGCACAGGGAACTGTGGAACATCATCACACCTCAGAGACAGCCTTGCTGTCAACAGCTGCTCTGCAGAATATCTCTCCATGCCCCATCAAAGACTGGATATATTGTGGAGCTGCCAGATTACTAGATCTTCTTCATAGGGCAAGGGGATAGCCAGGGAAGACAGCAGATAGACACTTCAAACCCATACAGAAAGGCAATAGCATGGCCACATCAATAACACATCACTTCTCATGGTAACATCCTATAGATGAATTTCTGCAGGTTATCATAGGATCCAGGCCAAGAAGCTCTGTGTGGTTGGCCATCTCTAAAGGTTTTCTACTGGCAACTCCTATCTCGTGCCTTGCAAACACCTTCTCCAACATTGTGGCCACATCAATAAAAGATCACACCTCATAGTAACACCTTACATCTGAATTTCTGCACGTTATCACAGGATCCAGGCCA
>NC_034420.1:158825-161544 GCF_002078875.1 Numida meleagris
GTGTTTTTCTAGACATTTCTTACTGCAAAATAAATTGTACTGTCACTTGCCGGTCAGAGCGGCATCATGTGGCTCGCTGCGGGAATTGCCTCTCCTTCTTTTCTACTTATCACGTTGGATTCAATC
This sequence comes from Numida meleagris, assembly GCF_002078875.1. NCBI lineage: Eukaryota > Metazoa > Chordata > Aves > Galliformes > Numididae > Numida > Numida meleagris. Next base: position 158,952 of record NC_034420.1, read on the forward strand.
TGCTTTTATTTCCTTTTTCCATTCCTTATGGATCAATTAACTTCTTTTTCTTTTTTTTCCCCGAAGACGCATCCTCCACGTTTTTCAGTGTTCTCGTTCAGTAGATGTACATATCTGTGGAAATTCATTGAGACACCAAGTAATGTTTCACACTTGTTTTTTAGTTGAAATCAACATGCTGTGGAATGTATTTAATGTATTTGTTGCTAGTGGGAGAGCTCCTATGATTACTGTGATTACTGTTGTCTTGTTAAAAATCTTGTGGTACAATTGAAATTTCTCCAAAAGCATGCTCTATTCAAGTGTCTTTCTAGACATTTCTTGCATCAAAATAAATTGAACTGTCACTTGTGGCAAATACACTGGGAAGTGGAGATTCACATGCTCTTCATATAAGTTTTGCAAGGATGGAGCACAGGGTGGAAAGTGGGAAATAGATCCTCTTCTTCCACTCGTGGTCACAGAATTGCAGTATCACTCTCTTGTATGGCTTGGAAGCGACCTCTAGGGATCATCAAGTCCATCCCCCGTGCTAAAGCATGTTCCCATGTTCCCTACAGCGACCGCACAGGTAGGCATACAGATGGGTCTTGAATCCAGAGAATTAGAGTCCACAGATTCTCTGGGCAGCCTGTTCCAGAGTTCTGTCACTATGACAGCAAAGAAGTTTATCCTTCTGTTTCAATGAAACTTCCTCGTATTCCACTTTCTAACCAGTGCCGCTAGTTCTATTGCTGCTCACGAACAAAAAGAGTCCACTCCCATCGTCTTGTCTGCAACACTTTATTTATTTATAAATAGTGATGAGATCCCTCCTCAGCCTTGTCTTCTCCATGCGGAACAGACCCAGGTATCTCAGCCTTTCTTTCTAGGCGAGATGCTCCTGGCCCTTAATTTGTCACCCCCTGCGGACTCTTTCTAGGAGATCCCTGCCTTTTTTGAAATGAGGAGCCCAGAACTGGACACGGCGCCCCAGATGTGGCCTCACTGGGGCAGAGTAGAGAGGAAGGATCATCTTCCTCAACCTTTTAATGCAACATATTCACCGGGATACTATTTGTCTTCTTGGCCATAAGGCACATTGCTGGCTCATGGCCAACCTGTTGGCCACCAGACAATGGCTGCAGAGCTCGTCTCCCACAGATCAGCCCCCAACCTCTACTGATGCACATGGTTATTCCTCCCAGGTGCAAGACTCTACACTTACTCTTGTTGAATCTCATCAGGTTCCTCTCTGCCCAGTATTCCAGTCTGTCCACACATGGCTGAATGGCAGAACAGCCGTCTGGTGTGTTGGACACTCTTACCAACTTTGTATCATCAGCAAACTTGCTGAGGGTAGACTCCATGCCTTCATCCAGGTCACTGAAAAGATGTTGAACAAGACTGAACCCAGCACCCGGAGACCTTTCAAATATGACTGAATGTGGTTTGGCTGTCAATTCTGCCAGCTCCCTCACCACATGTGGATGTATCCCATTGGGGCCCATGGATTTGTACGCATTGATTTTGGACAATGGGTTCATCCTCAGNACTGTTTCATGTGGCAATCTGCCACTGAAGTGATGAAGACTGTCAGGCTTCCATGGAACAGCAAAGATGTCTCAAGTCCAGATTCATATGTACTCCTCGATGCCAGCAGGGTTTGGTTTATACCAGATGAGTCTGAATTCAAAATGCAAATATGAGCTTTTCTTCCTCCTGTGTCTTTGTACCTTACCTGCATTGGTACACACATGACCACCAGAAGGTTACAATCAACATAACAAAACACCAAAAATAAGCACTCCATCCCACATAAGAAGACCACAACTAAACAGCATGAAAACTTACAGTAATCCGTTGATCACATATACTTTTAATATGAACAACTAACCTGTAATATGGCTGTAGTGGTGACTGCTTGTTAAGAAATAGAACACTATTGCAGATTAGTATGCAGATCTCCCTGACACACATCTATCACAACTGAAGCAACAGGGAGACCTGAAAGCTAATGACATTCTCTCCATCACAACCACAGCTCACAAAAGCAGAAAAACCCAGACTCCAGACTCATGGCCAGCTGCTCAAAGGTGTGCAATCAGAAAGCAGCCTGAAGCCTGCACACTACATCTCATCCACTCTCACCAACATATTCCAATGAGAGAGAAGAGAAAAAACAGAGTGAGACATTCACATAACAGGAGAGAAAAAGCTAAAAGATTCCACTGCACTTCAATTAAACACAAGGTTTGCCAGCATCTTTATACAGAAGAACACTTCTTCCCATCCCAAGGAGGAATACCATCAGACGAAAGATCACAGGGAGGTTCAGAGAACTCAGCCAGAATCATCAATTCTGGGGAAAACTCCTGTAGGAGAAACAACATTCCACATTCAAACACAAGTGAATAAAGGTGCATATGAAAGATGTCTTCACAAGCAGGACTGCCACAAGTACAACAGCGAGTGAGGACACACAGAATCTGTCTGCTCAGGGCCCTGGAGAGGCTCATCACATCTCACAGATGGCCTTGCTGTCAGCACTCGCTTGGTGGAAGGCCTTCTTATGTCTCACTTAAGACAGTACCTGCTGTGCTCCTCACCTTAC
>NC_034420.1:167084-169478 GCF_002078875.1 Numida meleagris
GGTGGAAGGCCTTCTTATGTCTCACTTAAGACAGTACCTGCTGTGCTCCTCACCTTACTAGTTCTTCCTCTACCTAATGAAAAGAGATGCCTAGGGAAAACAGCAGATGGACACTTCCAACACATACTGCAAGGAAGAAGCACTGCCACAAGGAATGACATGTAAGCTCTCATGCTAAGGTCTTATAGCTGAATTTCTGGAGGTTTTCAGAGGACTCAGGCCACGCAGCACAGTGTACTTGGCCTCCTTTCCATGTTTAATAATTGCAATCTCTATCCTGTGCCTTGGCAAATAGGATCTCCAGCTTGCCATTTCCATCTCATGGACCATGATTCACTACATCTTCTACTGAGCATCACCATTTCTATCACACAAGACTCTTCACTGCTAAGGACACCCAAGACCAAACACCCAGGCCATACTTGGTGCTGCTCACACCATCACTATCACTACACCTGCACACTGATCCTCCCCACTGCCTGGACACAGCTCTATGCCCCACTCTCACCACGACCCATGGCTGTGCAGATCCTCACCTTCCCTCACCACTGACAGCACAAACAGCTGGGTAGCTGCAGAAACACACACTGTCTGCCACACGCTTCCCAGTGGCAGGAACTGCACTCTGAATGTTCAGCACCTTCTAAGCAATCTCATATGGAAATGATAAAAAGAACTGCATCTGATTTCTTACAGATTCTGTAGACAGTACTGGTACAGCTGTGAGCAGCTTTCCCAATATGTGATGGAAACATTCATCAGAAAGTAGACAGCACTCTACATCTCACATCCCATTACCAACACATTTCCCACATCAGGCAGGTGCCAGAGCAAGAGACTGCATCTGGTGGGAGGAATTGCTCACCCCATTGCAACAACATTTTTTTAAGGCACACAGAAAGAATTACACTGTTTTTATCAGCACTCATGGGAGATAACAAAGCCTGGCCCCACAGCATACATTGAAACAGCACTGCAACATCCTCCACAGTTTTCCTCTTAAAAAAAAAAGTTGCCTACTATGAAAAAACTATTCTTTCATTATTTGTTCTACCTCCAGTTGTTCTTTCATAACTCTGAGTTTCAAACCACTATTATCATACACAGAAATGGAACACAGAACATCATACGCACTACATCATCCTTTCTGGAAACTCCTTGTGGTGTAAAATGAAAAGAGTGTAAAGAGAAACCCCCACGTGCCAATGATATCCACATATCAGGACTATGTCTGTGAAGGATCAGTAAAAAGGAGTACACTGTTTCTGAGGACAGAAATATCGTAGACAATAGCAAGATTTGCCAAAAGCAGAGATGTGGTGAGTAAACACAGCTTCAAAGGTGTGGCCGCCAACAAGAAAACAGCATCTTAAAATATGGAAGGAAAAAAAAGGATTTCATTTCATGCTGATAAATCTTTACACCACTTTCTACTTGAGCAGCAAGTGTTCATGATCAGAAAGAGAAGATGGAAAGGCCAGACTGCACATCACTTCCAAAAGAGAACTACAGTGCAGAGTGATTCTAGGAAGAAAAACCAAGTGTGTATAGAAATTGAAATATCAGTGTGGAAGCTGGTAGGCTATGGAACAGCTGAACAGGGAGGGTACTGAATCGCCATCCTTGGAAATAATCAGACCTTGAACGGATGAGGCCCACAACAGCCTCACCTCACTCAGATATAGTGTGGAACACAAGGGCAAAACACTCATGCCATCACAGAACTCTCCTGCAATCTCCCTGCTCCGTTAGTCAGGAATGCCAGAAGTACCTACACGCAGTTCAAGAAACCCAAGAGAAGTGGAAGGGATTCATTACTGGTGAGAAAGACATATTCAAACACCTAAAGCCAGGCTGGTCATGTCAACATCATGTGCAATGACAAGATATGGAAGGTATCCAGGTCCCTGGAGCCTCCTGGTACACCCCAAACCCCACACTGAACATGTATACAAAAGACAAGCAGACATCACGCATTCTTATCTTATGGCAAGCCCTGAAGACTTCCAATGATTGCCTTTCCCCTCAAGGATCAGAATTTCTACCCAAGGTTGTACACATGATAAAGCAGCCAGCCTCTATTCCAGCCTCTACTCCCTTTCCCAATCAAGTATTGACTCTGCCCTTCACTGAACTCAATCAGAGCAAGACGTCCAACCACACCAAACAAACAAAGCCATGTACACAGTGCACGGCCGACCTTCTGCAGATGACCATCAATGTTTTGCAATGCTTCTGCAAATTCAGATGGAGTTCTTACAAACAGCTAAGCAAAGGAATTTCTAATATTAATGACTAAGGCATCTTTATGCTTCAGGTGGACTGCATAGGTGGGTTTCCAAAGTTGTTCTCTTCTTTCATCTTTTGGTTTTAAAAAAGGCACAGGCACTTTGG
>NC_034420.1:174413-176691 GCF_002078875.1 Numida meleagris
GCAATGACAAGATATGGAAGGTATCCAGGTCCCTGGAGCCTCCTGGTACACCCCAAACCCCACACTGAACATGTATACAAAAGACAAGCAGACATCACGCATTCTTATCTTATGGCAAGCCCTGAAGACTTCCAATGATTGCCTTTCCCCTCAAGGATCAGAATTTCTACCCAAGGTTGTACACATGATAAAGCAGCCAGCCTCTATTCCAGCCTCTACTCCCTTTCCCAATCAAGTATTGACTCTGCCCTTCACTGAACTCAATCAGAGCAAGACGTCCAACCACACCAAACAAACAAAGCCATGTACACAGTGCACGGCCGACCTTCTGCAGATGACCATCAATGTTTTGCAATGCTTCTGCAAATTCAGATGGAGTTCTTACAAACAGCTAAGCAAAGGAATTTCTAATATTAATGACTAAGGCATCTTTATGCTTCAGGTGGACTGCATAGGTGGGTTTCCAAAGTTGTTCTCTTCTTTCATCTTTTGGTTTTAAAAAAGGCACAGGCACTTTGGAAGAAGCTACAGCTACTGATGCAAATACTGAAAGAACATCTGAAGATTAAGTACATCCCGCCAGAACACAACCTACAATCAGAAAATTCTCCAGGCACAAATGTCACCTTGCATCACATCTCCTTCAACGGACAATGAAAGAAGACAAGGACAGCATTTTTGATAAGAAACCGTGAGTGATAACAACACAGTCAGGGACAATGACAACTAATACTATGTGCTGAACTCTTGCCACAGGACCGACACTTTGTGACTTCCAGACCTTCAGCACTCCCACCTTGAAATGCTGCACATCATCAGCTAACAGGATATGTAGAGTCAAGATCGTGACATGGCAAATCAAAAGAGGCACTGCCTTCCTTCAGGGATAGAACATCACAAGCAATGAAAGCCCCATGCCCTGCAGCAGGAGCAGAGCTCCGATAAACCCAGCCCTGCGCACCAATAGCTCTAGAACCTACAATCACCTTTGAGAATCACAAATGGCAACGACATATGACAGGTTGCATCCCAAAACATGTTCCCACCAATAAATAATGACAAAAAAAAGATAATAAATAAAGCAAAAAATCAAACTATTTTCATTAGAAAGGTTTTGAATGCTAACTCTAGAGAAGAGTGTTGCAGAAGTACCCTGAACCATCCCCTCCCCTTCTGAACAAAAATTCATTCCTTTGCATCATTTGATCGGTTACAGAAGAAACACACCAAAGGGACATCACTGTCAGCTCTCTGAGGTCACCAAATTCAGCAGCAGGACTGCACTCCTCCCTCAGAGGGAACAAAAGAAACATTTGCAAGACTTGATAAGGACAGTCTGTGGGTTTGGAAAGGATAAAGGATAAGTCTGTAATCGCTTTCCTACCTTCATCATGACTCTCTCTGCTGAACCTAAGTGGAGGGAGATACACCATGGACAGAGAGAACACAGAAATAACAATCGATGTACTGCATCGTGTCTCATGTAGAGGAGAATCAAAGAAGAAGCCAGGCCTATTACCAGCAGAATCACTCTCCGCATCACTAAAAGCAAAGAAAAGTGCCTGGTGGACCACCACCACCAGAATGACCCCTTAGGTTGAGAAGTCCTTCAATGTTGCACACTATAACAATCAGTCTTGTCAGAACTCAAGTCACAGCAGCTCTGTGCAAATGACTTCATTCAATCAAAGGAAAACTCCAACAAAAAACAACAAAGCTTAGAAGGAAACTCCAGACCAACAACTGAGGAGCTCTGGGACAGACAAAATGGTAGATGCAAATGTTAAAAAAACTGCACAGAATAGCACACAATAGGCCCATAAATGAACAGCAAAGAATGGATGTAAGTTGAAGTGGAATAGGGATCAACAGTGGAATAGGGATCAACAGTGCTTGACTTACCTAAGTTGCAGTAAAAAGACTGGGTGAGAATGAGCAAGACACCGATGTTCTTGTATCAACAGAATAAGATCCAACAAAAATATTTCAGAATCACATACGGAGAGAAAATTTCAAATAAAACACTCTTGCAACACATACCAAGCATCGAAGGCCCTGGCAGGTACCGGTCTGCAACAGAGTTCCGCAACACAGTTCTGGCAGAACTCGAAGCTCTGCCATAGAGGAAAAGGATTGAGAGGAGAGGAAAGGAGAGCAAGGAGACGAAAGGAAACATCAAGAAGGAAGGAAGGATGGAAGAAAGAACGAAAGGAAGATGCGAGTGGCCCGCAAGCAGCACTGACCGTGTCCAGCAGAGCGGGCGGCTCCTGCGGCGTCT
>NC_034420.1:176791-178735 GCF_002078875.1 Numida meleagris
TGACTTGCACTGCTTCAGCACTCCCAGCTGGAAATGCTGTGCACCGTCAATCATCAGCATTTGTAGAGTCCATGTCATGACAGTGCCAATCAAAACAGGCGCTGATTGCATTGCAGGACAGAACATCCTGAGCAGTCTGCTCAGCACCAGGAGCAGGGCTCCTAGCAACCCACTCCCAGGTTCCAGCACATCTAGTGTCTGGAATCACTCACCTTCTGGAAACACACATGGCAAGAAGATTAGACACATTTCATCCCATCCCAATTTCCCACAAATAAATCACTAAATACATTAATACAAAAAAAAAACAAAAATAAAACATTATCATTAGAATGAATTCAAGTGAAAACTGTAAGGAAGAATTTTAAAGAAGTACTCACAGCAATCCACTCCCGCCACCGTAAGAACGAAATTCATTGCTCTGCAACAGAACAACTGCTGTTCAAGGAGCACACGCACAAGGGACATCGCGGTCAGCACTCAGAGGTGACCAACAGACAAGCACCAGCTGTGCCCAGCCCCAAGACAGCATCCCTCTGTCACAGGGAACAACAGAGTGGTAGGCAGGAACTAGTAAGGGCAGTCTATGGAGCAGAATGAGGATTAACATGAACAGAAAGATGCAGAAAAAGTTCATTTTGACTCTTCCACTTCCATCATAAACTCTGCCAGATCAACCAATGTCAAGAAACGTGCACCATGGGCAAAGGGAATCCTGAAATACCAGCACCGTTCTGCATCATGTCTCTAGCAGATGAGAACCTAAGAAGAAACCGGACCTGATATCACCACAGTCTACACAGAGTATCACTAAAGACAAGAAATGTCCACCTGGTGGACAATCACTACCAGAATGACCAGCAGTTCATCAGTGTAGGGCACTACCAGGCACTGCCCTTGCAGAGTCGATGGCTCCATGCCATTGATTTTCTTCCATCAGGGAAAAACTCAGATACTGGATGTATAGTGACAACAAGAAGTCCCAAACCAACAACTGAGGAGCTCTTGCATGGATGTGAATGTGAAACTAACATCAAGGGGGGATTTCACACCAAAAGACCAAAAACGGAATAGCAGATATCCATCCTAGGGCAATGTGCCTGGTGGAGCATGACCACCAGAATCACCCTTCCTGACTAGCAGCCCTTCACTGTTGCACAGTACTAGAAACAGCATTGGTAGAACTCATGTCTCACCAGCTCTGAGAAAATGACTTTCTTCCATCAATGGAAAACTCCAATACAGAACAGCAAAGCTCAGAGAGAACTTCCTAACCAACAACTGAGGAGCTCTGGGATGGGCAAAACCAGAGATGCAAATGTTAAATACACATCCTCACAGAATTGCACACAATAGGCCCATAAATGGAATTGCAAAGAATAGCGGAAAGATGCAGATGAAAAGAGTCAAGTGGTGCATCTCTTACCTATGTTATAGTGAAAACAAAGCATAAGAGTGACCAAGACACCAACAACTTTGTATCAACAGAATAAGATCCAACTGCAGTATTCCAGAATCACACACGGAGAGATAATGCCACACATAACAGTCTGTCACCATGCTTCCCTACAAAGAGCATCCCCGCCCCTGCTGGGAACTGCTCTGCGGTGGATTGTCACACCAAAGCGTTGTTAGAACTTGCAGCCCTGGCACGGATAAAGGGAAGAAAAGTCAGGGAGGAGAATAAAGGAGAGCAAAGAGAGGAAAGGAAGGAAGAAAGAAGGAAGAAGCACGGAAAGGGGCGAGCAGCACGCGAGCAGCACTGACCGTGTCCAGCAGAGCGGGCGGCTCCTGCGGCGTCTCCTTCGGCGCGGGGCCGGGCGGCGGCGGGCAGTTGGGGCTGAACACCATCAGGTCGCTCTTGCCCGCGCCGTCCGTGGCCACGCACAGGCTCCGGCTCTGGCGCTGCGAGTACGACCAGCTGCCCACCTCGCTCGCGCACAC
>NC_034420.1:181275-222862 GCF_002078875.1 Numida meleagris
CGTTCCTTAGCTCAGAGCGGCATCATGTGGCTCGCTGCGGGAACTACCTCTGTGCTTCTCTGAGCGTCGCGCTGCCTTCGGTTCGTCTTTGCCATTTTCTGTATTTCGTTCCTTGTGATTCATTTCATTTTCAGCCTTTATTGTTGCTTTTTTTTTTTTTTTTTTTTTTTTTTGCCGATTCGTTACCGGCATCTAGATTTTTCCTTCCGAGGAGACGATGCTGAGATTTTCCGATTTTATGAGTATCTATGTTGTTCATTCATGTCCATCATCTGTTGCAGTCAAGTCTATGATTAATCAGACCGTTCTCCTCTCCTTGCCCTAGCAAAGCCGCGTGAGTGTGTAGATCTCCAAGTAAAAAATCAACACCTGCCTACACTGCTCTTCTCTGCTCCCCTTTGCATTCACCTTCATCTGCCCCGTGGAAAGGGAAGAGCCAGCTAAGGGCAGAGAGCAACTCACTTCCTCATCTCTGCAGTTCACACACAAAAAACTCAGTTCTGCAGCACCCAACATGCATTTGCCTTCTGATCTCTTTGCTTTTCTGCTCTAGCTTATCACTAGTTCATACAGAAATTCACCACTGAAGGCTGTCAGTGGAACAATGTTGATGCAACGAGTCCAGATCCATGGTCTAGTCCTTGATGCCAGCTGGCTGTGGATTTTACCAATGTAACCCAGTATAAATCCAAAACATTAAGATGATCTCTTCCTCTTCCTGCATCTTTGTACCTTATGTGCGTTCCTTTATCTTAACCAATGGAAGGCTCACCGCCCAAAGAAGCATTCAGACAAACCGCGTTTCCTCTCCCAAATCCTTCCATGCAGAGCACAGTGGAAGTTCTGCCTCTGAAGATGAATCTTGGTCCTACCCTCCTGCGATGCTCCCAAGGAGGAACACTGAGACTTTCATTAACACATTTCTACTAAATTCAGAATGTAAGAGAAAACATTCATTTCTACTCACTTCTATTCGTCATTTCTATTCTTTTTGTTTTTGGATCTTCTGTGACCAAACACATTTATTACCCCAGACAGAGACAAAAATTTATCCTGCTCACTGTAAAAGCGTTTTGTTGTCTTTTCTAGATGCAAGCAGATGGGTCCTCTGTCACCAAATAGAGGAATGCTACGAGTAATATTCTACAAGACACAATGTTGCAAAATTAACCTGGATATATGTTCCTGACCTCTTGATTTCATGAAAAATGATGTCCACGTGTGGACTTTTGTTTCATTTTGTTTTGCAGGTTCATGTAGCAAGAGGAAGTAAGGGTTTGGGTTGAGATCAACGTCTTGACCAGTGCACAGAAAGTGATCCTTACACACATCTTCTATCAGTGAAGCCACCAAGCTCACTCCATGTGAGTCCATGACAAGGTATTTAATGAAGGCATATATATTTTGTTTTTCTACTTACTTGTCTACTGTGTTCATCCACTTACCTGGAATGACTAGATCTAGTCCATCTTCATGCCTTATTCATGGGGATGAGAATATAATGCCATAGTCATAAAAAAGAGCACTGTTTTATTTTCAAGTATCTTAGAAAGCTGTGCTAACTTCTAAATTAAGCTTGTCCCAAAAAAGTGTAGCAGGAAGTTGTAATCAGCAAAACATCTGCTAAAGACAAAGCAAGCATTGTTTCCACGAGTGTAGGACATGCTGTCCCTTCTCTTGTGTTCCAAATAGTTGTCTGCATCACCTCTACAACCACTGAGCAATGGCTCAAATAACTGATCCCACCGTGCCAGAGATCTGAGCTTTGCTAGGATAAAGGTGATTGTGTATACAAAAAAAAACAACTGATCAATCCAAAATAACCTGCAAATTGGAAGAGCTGTTTTGTGCTTACTCAAATCAGCCCACGTGGGATTCTCTTCTTCCACAGAGGGAAAAGCAAATTATCAAGCACTGTAACACTGCACAGTCAGATGCACAACAGTCTTTTACACACTCCGTATCTATACTCAGAAGTCATCAAGTCCCCATGAAGAAGCTGAGACAAATCTGCAAAAAGCAGTCTAATTGGTGGAGTTTTTATTTTTAAATGGGTTAGTTTAGTTCCTCCAGTACTGGTGAGTCCTCAAAAACAAAACAAAACAAAAACAACAACAACAAAAAAATGTGGCTGTAAAGAATTTCTTCCAGTGAGAATGTTATATAACTTCAGCATATGTTCACATTTTAGACTGAGCCGTGCTACAAGAGAGCACGCTATCTAGACTGAAGTCAGCTGGGCAAGTGCACAAACTGGGGAGAAGTCAAGTACAAAATTATTACATCCACCAGATAATGTCTCCTGAGAGATTTCCTCTATTTCCAACACTGGGCTGATATCCAGAGAAGGGATGTCACCAGTGGGAGAAACAGTTCTCCCCATTGGTACACACACAATCACCAAAAGGCTCCAAACCTACAGGCAATACCCAGGAAACATTCATTCCTTCCAACATAAAGAGAATACAATGAAACAGTGAAAAACCCTACATCTGTATCTCAACTACATACCTTTTTGTGTGCGAATGACTTACCTGTAGTATCAGTGGGTGCTTGTTCAGAAAAAAAAAATGCTTCCATGGGCACTGGAAGGTGTTCCCCCCCCCTCCCCCGATCGCATCGCAAGTTCCTTCGGTCAGAGCGGCATCATGTGGCTCGCTGCGGGAACTGCCTCTGTGCTTCTCTGCATGTCACACTGAGTTCTCTTCGTCTTTGACATTTTCAATTTCTTATGCTTCACTTTCATTTGCTTTTGCTTGTTTTTTTTTAACCGAGTACTTACCCACAGCACTTTTCAATCTAGTAGTTGACTAGAAGTCTTTATATTTACTTAGAATGGGGGTGCCAACTAATCTTTTACGCTTGTTTTCCAAGTGAAATGGATGTGCCATGAAATGTACTGAATGCATTTACAGCTCGGTGAGACAGCTCCCACGATGACAAAAGCATGCTGTAATCTCACGCCCCTCACGCCCTTCTATTCATTTCTTATAGCAAATCTGCACGTTGCCTGTAGGGATAACACTGGGAAGAGGGTCTTCACAGGCTGTTCATGTCAGTCTTACAATGACAGAGCACAGGGAGGAATTTAGGAAAGAGGTCCCCTCCTTACACAGGAGGTTCAGGTTGGATATTAGAAAACATTTCTTCTCAGAAAGAGTGGTCAAGCACTGGAACAGGCTGCCCAGGGAGGTAGTGGAGTCACTGTCCCCAGAGATATTCAAGAAACATGTAAATGTGGCACCGTTTAGTTGGCATGGTTGTGATGGGTTGATGGTTGGACCTGGTGATCTTAGAAATCTTTTCCAACATTAATGATTCTACGATTCTATGAATGATGCCTTGAGTCCAGATCCATATCTAGTCCTTGATGGCACCTGGGTTTGTGCCATCTTCGTTTACTTTGTGTAAACTCAAAACACAAAGACAAACTTTTCTTCCTCCTGTATCTTTGTACCTTACCTGCATTCCTTCATCTCGACCAATAGCAGGATCACCATCCCAGGGAAGCGTTCAGATTGACTGTGCTTCTTATCCTAAAGCCTTCCATGCAGACCACAGTGGAAGTTCAGACTCTGAACATGAAGTGTGTTCTTTCCGTCTTGCAATGATCCTGAGTAGAGCATCTCAGGGAAAATGGCAGCCAGGCACTAGGACTTCCATTAACACATTTCTACTAAATTCAGAATGTAACCGAACATGCTTTGCTCTTCATTTCCATTCTTTTGTCTACAAATTTTCTGTGATCTCACGCCATTATTACCACAGACAGATGGAGACATAGATCTATCCCATCCACTGTAAAAGCACTTTGTTAACTTTTCCAGGTGCAGGTAGCTGGGTCTGCTATTATCCAATAGAGGAATGCAACAAATAAGATTGGAGAAGATTTTTCAAAATTAATCCAGAGACACACTCCTGATTTCTGAATTTCCTGAAAATAAGGTCTAAATGTAGGGTTTGTTTGTTTTATTTGATTGTTTGTGTTTCAGCTGGTTGTTTTTTTTTCTGGTTCATGTAGCAAAAGAAAATAAGATTTTTGGGCAGAGATTGATGTCATGACAAGTGCATGGAAAGAGATGCTGAGGCAAAGTCACCAAGCTCATTCTATTTGAGTTCAGGATGAAAGGTTTTTAAAGAGGGAGTATAGATATATATTTTTCCTACTTGCCCGCTTGCTAAGTTCATCCACTTACTTCAAATAAGTAGATCTCCTTTGGATGAAAAGTTTCATGCAATATTCATGAGGATGAGAATATAATGCTGCAGTCAGCAAAAAGAGCACTGCTTTATTTTCAGGTGTGTTAACGCTGTGCTAAGGCCTAAATTAAACTTGCTTAAAAAAAAATAGAAGTAGTAGGATGTTTTTGTTGATAAAACACCTGCTAAAGAGAAAAAAAGTCATTGCTGCCAAGGGTACTGGATGCAGTGTCTCTTCTCCTGTGTTAGAGTAGTTATCTGCATCATTTCTATATCCACTGAGCAGCAACTTGAAAAAAAATGCCAGATATCTGAGTTTTGCGTATGATAAAAATGTTTTCGTATGCAAAGAAACAACTGAATGGTCCAAGATAACCTGCACCATTGGAAAGTTGTTTCATGCTCACTCAAATACAACCCACGTGACACTCTCACTTTCTGATGAAATGCAGCTTCCAGCAAGGGTAAGGCAGATCCTCAAGCATTGTAGCACTGCACCACCAACACAGATTGCCTTTTACACCACCTGTGTCTGTACTAAAAAGCTGCCAGTTTCATAGGGAAAGGTTGAGGAGATTTTGCAAAAAGCAGCCGAGGTGGTGGAGTTTCTGCTGATATGTGGCTTAGATCGGCTCCTCTGACTCTGGGGAGTCTCAGAGGTACATGCCTCGTACTGAGCAGCTGTGAGGATTGCCTCTTTGAGGCCCTGACAACTCACCAAATGCCCGGGCACTGCATGACATGGAAGAGGTGACTGCCTCGTTAAACCAATGTAAAATAACCAGGAGTCTCAACATCACAAATTGGGTTTATCCATCATCAGAGATCGCAGAATGAACGCCGGGTCCTCAGAAAAGCAATGCGCAGCCCAGTGGCACGCAGGTGGAGTGGCCCAGCTGGGACGTTCCCTCCTTCCATTCTTTAGGCAGCGGAGACAGAGAGACTTTTCCAGGGATATTTGGAAATATTCCTGGATTCCCTGGTTGGCTCCTGCTGAGCTCAAGGCACGGCTGTAGGAGGCTCTGAGTCAAGAGAGGGAGAATCGGGAGGAGGGGAAAAAGCCGCAGCTCCGGCAGAGTCGTTGCTGTGACCCAGGACGTTGTCCACCACCGAGACGGAAAGGGCCGCGCTGCTGCGGACCGGCCAGCCGAAGGACATCGATCCCATCGACAGGGACCCGGTCGCCACCCGAAGAGCCACTGAGCTCCGAGCCGGTGTGTCCGCATCCTGCGGGGCGGGGCGGGTCGCTCCCGGCCCTATGGCACAGCTCAGAGGTTACAGCACGGCCCGGGCAAGCGCAGATCGGGTTTCAAAGCCTTCCCTAGAGCGAAAACGCTTGAAGTTGCCTCTCGCACATCCAGAAGTGCTCTAATCACGGGGAAAGGGACGGGGAAAGGGACTGGCAGGCCCCACCCCCCCTCCTCGGGGGGACACCCTGCGACGAGCAGTGCCGGCGGAGAGGGACGTGATCAGGGGCCAGAGTCAGCACCGCGGAGTTGAGCCCGTGCTGCTGCCCTTCCCCTCAGCACCCACCGGCCGCGATGCGGGCAGGATGCCGGAGCGGGGAACGGGAAAGTGCCACCCTCGGCGCCTCTGTCTTCAGGGCGGAGCTGGAGCCTTCCTCCCCCGGTTCATTTCGGGAGGCAACCGGCCGACGTCCATCGCTTCGTGCCCGGCCGCCGGGTGGGCACTGCTGGCGCTCGGCCCGTCGCTGAGCGTGACACGGACTTGTCGCAGGGCCGGGCAAAAGCCTTTCGTAGCCGCATCTGACAAACCCTCCCCCCCCGCGGGGCCGCTGCACGCCGGCTGGGATCCGAAGCGTTTGCAGTCGAGCAGGAGGAAACGCGCTGTTCTCTTCCTCTCGAGCACAGGAAATATCCCGACAGCGCCGCGGCGCTCTGGGCAGGAAATACTGCGGTGTCGGGCGACAGCGGCGCCGTGAGCACGGAGCGGCCATCCCCGGCGGGCGGTAGCGGCCGGGCCTCGTCCCCAGCGCCGATCCGGGGCGGCAGCACTCGCTCTTTCTCTGCCCCTCTCCCATTGCTAGTGGTTTTGTCCTCTGCTCGCCTTTGTTTAGGGTAGCGATCCTCACGGTGGTGTGATGGGAGCTTTCCCGCGTGTTGGTATTTCAGGAATGCTGCAGTCCATGGTTCGTGCTCTAGGGGAAGGTGGGTCCTTATTCTGTGCTAGAGCTCACCTCCTCAGTGTGACAACAGACACCACTCAGCAATTAACATTTGGGGTCCTTGGCCTGCGGAACCAGGCGTCCTCACAGCACATTGCTGGCACCAGCGCACCGATCCCCATCCACCCCGTTAGCAGCAGGCACCTGGAGCTGGCCGTGGGCCAAACGGCAGCAGCTGATGGAGAATACACCGTGGAGAAGTACATCCAGGGGCGGCAGTTAGTGGTGTCTGGGAGGGCAGGCAGGCAGCACAGAGCCGAGCCCCCGTGCTGTCCCTTCACCAGAAAGCAGCATGGTGAGCGAGCACCCCATGGTGCTCAGCCCACAACTCCCTGGGGGTCCCTCCAGCGCTGGTGCCACCGGAGCAGCCCCGGAGTGTGGCCGGCTGACCCTGCTAACTTCATTTCCCAGATACCATTAGCTCTCCGGCTCGGGAGCAGATGGCTGCCTCCATCCCAGGGTTCATCCCGGACAGATTGCATACAATTTATTAATAACCCAGCAGATGCTCGGGCACTTTCCAGTTCGGATTATATTTCCTGATTGCTCAAATCCCGGCGTGGGGGAGCTGCTCACTCATCTGCCACCGCTGATCTTTGTGCCACATCAGCACCAGTGACCGGCAGGAGCCTCTCCCATTAAACAACATGGTTTGGGGCTTTACTGATGGAATTGCAGGGAGCTGGGTTTCCCTCTCCCAGAGCTCTTTTCCAAGCCGTGAGGATGGCTTTATTAAGGTGAAATTAAAGCAGAGCATCAAGGAAAACAGTGCTGCCCTCATACCCCAGCTCTGGGCAGTGAGACAGAGCTGGGAGCTGCTGACCCCATTCCTCCCCAGCAGAGGATCTGGAGAGAGGGGGGTTGTACGGTGAGGGGCTGTTTGCATCCTGCGAGATCCCTCCCGGAGCAAGGCATGATGCTCTGAGCTCCAGGAAAAGCCATCACAGCCCTTACAGCAATGCTACTTTCAATTTTAATGTGTAAAATGGGTTTTTCTTTGCTCTGCAGGGAGAAGCACAAAAGCAGCAGGTTGTTTATACTACTGAATAAAAACTAAATGCAGGTCTCGGAGGGATCTTACGCAAACCACTTACCTTGAAACATAACCCCATGGGGAAGTGAGCTACGAGAGATGCATGGTTAATGTTTTACATCTTCAGAGCAGCATCCAAGCAGCTGGCTCAGCATTAGGTATCACAGGTAGTTACATCCTGGAATGCAGAAGTCAGGAGTAAGCTGCAAGTAGCAGGGCATTCAGAGCCAAAGTTCAGTGGAGCATGAAATAGGGGTCAATCTCAAAGTCTGAATTTAATCTTAAAAGTTGAAGTGAGAGTTTGGAAGGAAAGAGCATTTATTACCAGAACGCCACAGTGTAGTTTTAAAATAAAAATAGGAAGTACAGGAATCTTTTCTGCTCAGTGACATCTGGGCTCAATAAAAGGCACTTCACTTACTGCGAATGCAGGTGAGAGACACTCTCAGCAATAACAGCAGAAAAATATTAAAGTCTGTTACATTTTTCATAGCTCCTGACATTTGCAGTATAATTCCACTTCCTTGCCTTCACCACGCTCTCTGTGCCCAAAATATTTTGTGCAGGGATAAATTTTCTTCATATTTCTTCTTATCTTCTCCACAAATACGGTGAGCATTAAGCAATTGCAGGAAGAAAAGAATTTTTTCCTCTTTGCTCTACAGGGGGGCCCTCAGAGAGGGCTCTTTGAGACCTGAGGTGGAAGACACAGGCCTTGCACCTGGCAATCCCATTTCCTATCTGTAGCATCCCGAGCACTGCACATTCCCACCCAGCGAAATGCCCACCAGGGAGGGAATGAAGGGAGATTTCACTATGGGTGAAGTATTCCCAGTGGTTATTTTATCCTTTTCCCCCACGTTTTCCCCATCTTTCCACCTTCTTTCTGTAACAGCTGCAAATACTTTCCCAGGGCAGAAGTTCTCATAGCCCTGAGCACCATCTCCTTTTTACTTTCCCAGGGCAGAAGTTCTCATAGCCCTGAGCACCATCTCCTTTTTTCTTTCCCAGGTCTCCCACGTACCTACATCCTCTACAGGTTTCCTAGGCCAGGTCACAACAGAAAGCACAAAATGAGCAAAAACAGTGACAAAAATATTGCCTGGCTTGATAAAAGAAGTTCTTCTATCATGCATCACTTTGTGTCTCTGACAAACTATCACCACAGCGAGTAAATCTTTGTAAATAGCACATACATTTAAAAGGAATGTATAATGATGTGAGGTGTTGTTCTGGGATTTTTTTCAGTCCTGACTTCCTCATTGCTGAGCTTGGAAAGGGGGAAATAGGGGACCTGGCCAAAATAATGAAAGTTACAAAGTAGAACTTAGTAACAAACAAGTGAAGTGTTCACTTCCTGCTTCATTTCCTTCTCCTTCTCCTTCTCCTTCTCCTTCTCCTTCTCCTTCTCCTCCTTCTCCCTTTCCCTCTCCTTCCTCTTTTTTCTTTTCTTTTTCTTTTTTTTCTTTTCTTTTTCTTTTTTTTTCTTTTCATCACAGTCACTTTGGAAGTGAAAGATCAGCTTTCAGGACAGACATATCCTGGTAGGAAATGAACAGAAGTGTGCACTGGAGATCAGCCTGTACATATACGCAAAAGAGTCATTTGGGAACTTCAGCTCTGACAGGAGTGGAAATGTTTGGGGAAGTGAGAAAGGGAAGGGGAAGCAGTGCTCTTGGGCCAGCTGTTCAAAGTAGGGAAAAAGCTTCAGCAATCATAGAGATTTCTAAGCTGGTGCAACAGGGAAGAGTAAAAAAAAGACAGGGCAGACATCAGGGCCCATCAGCGTGTGGCAGCAGCAAGCATGGTTAGGACAGGATACATCCAGGGCTCCCAGAACTCTTGGCTGCAAATGGGAAAAGCAGAGACTGGATCCTCAGACAGCTTCACAGTGTTGTACTGGGTTGTATGTTGTAAGGAAATGTGATGTGAAAACAGCAACATCTGAATAGCCTGAGTTCTTGCTGCAGCTGCAGTGACACATCCATCCCTTTTGGATGAAGAATAGCAAAAAGGTGACGGGTTCTGATCTCAGAGTCCCATAACAGAGCCTGGAAAGGAAGGATGTTTCTTACCATAAGGGCAGGAAGGCACTGGCACAGTGTGCCCAGAGAGGTGGTGGTGCCTCATCCCTGCAGACACCCAAGGTCTGGCTGTTCAGGCTGTGAGCACCTGGTGGAGCTGTGGGTGTCCCTGTGCACTGCAGGGAGTTGGGCTGGATGGCCTTTGGGGGTGCCTTCCAACTCAATAGGTTCTGTGATTCCATGATGTCTGGACTCCCCTCTGCACAAATCAGGCTGCCAGGTCTGTGTCCGGGCAGAGATTTTACTCTGCTTGATGTTTCCTTGGGATCAGCTTTCAGCATTTGGAAGTGGAAAAAAAAGTATTTTTTTTTTTGTTTATTTTGTTATTGTGTGGAGGTCTTTCTGTGTACATGAGTTTAAGAGTGCTCTCTGTGTTTGTCAGCCCTGCAGTTCCCTACTCATCGTTAAGGCACCAGCCAGCTGTATGTGTGCCAACAGATTTGAATGAAAAATAATAAAGCAGCACACGATCCAGTTAAGCCAATGAACGAGCTCCACAACCCCAACCTGGAAAAAGCTGAAAGGTGCTTCTGGATTGATACCTAATTTGCCACCAAAATAAATAAGCAAATCAAGCCTTAAGCACCCTAGCACTCATCAGGAACACAAAAGCCAGGGCAGATTTGCAGCCTCCTTTCTTGGCATTGGGAAAAAATATAGATAAGCAGAGCCTGACTCACAGCCTCAGCCCTTGTAACAAATCCAAGCAGCAAGGTCCGTTACATTTTGCAAATGCAGGGCACCAGGCAGATTGCCACCAGCTGGCACTCCCTGGTTTGACATGCAGCATGGGCACCAGCCTCTGGTCTCCAGCTTTTTGCCTTCCTCAATCTCTTGGTCTCTTCTGGGCAGTGGTGCACGGAGGTGTGCCCCATACAGAAACACGCTTCTGGGAGGAGCTCTCGATGCACCCTGCCCAACCCCAGGTGTAGCAAAGGGCTCACTGAGAAGCTGGAGCGTGATGGCTTCCGTGGCCACACTATCTGTCCCCAGGAGCACTGGGCGATGCTGTTCTTCCAATTTTTTTGCTCATACAAGATCCTTCTCAGGCTTAGTTCACAGCCTTGTTTACCCACTGCTTGGCTTTTCCATTGGATCCCAGGAAGAAGCCAGGCACCCAATCCTAATGAAAAGCTCAGCATGTAAAGGGAGAATTTATATTTTGCTTCCTGCTTTTGCTATTGGGTTTACATGCGATTGCTCATCAGAAACCAATTACTCCAGAAAGGCCTGGGTTTGGGTCCCCACTGCTGCTAGCAGGATGAATAGCCTCATTTACAATCTCTCAACTGGAAAACAAAAAGTAATGATAATAAAAAAAAGTCACTTCTAATTCTCTGGGCCCCTGTTGTAATTCACAAGAAAATTAAACTAATAACTCTCTCTGTGAGTGCGTTATGTAGATGCCAAGAGTCAGGGATAAATGGATGGAGCTATCCCAGGCAATGTCCCCAGGGAGGGAACCTCAGAGCAGGCAACTGCTGTGCCTTGCAAGGCTCAGAGCTTCTCCAGCAATGCAATCCACTTGCAAAGGAGGATTTTATTATCTTTTTTAATCCTTTTAACTTGAATTCCACCTGCGGGCATCACAGAACTTCTGAGATGTTTTGCTGTGCTCGTTTCCCACCCTTTTTCCATTTCTCATCTGCATAGGGAGGTCTCTTTGCAAAGAAACTTCTCCAACAGAAGTGAGCATGGTTTTGGCAGTTTTTCGTTATGGATCCTCCCCATAACCGAAGCTGGAAGGTATCCCACAGGCATTGAGGGAGACAGGGGTCCATCTCCTGTGGCATCACTGGGACAGGGGCTCTTGGGGAACACAGGGACGGACTCAGCCCTGGTTGAGTACTCTGTAGATGCTGGGACAATGATCAGACTACTTTGCAGAGGGAAGTTAAAGGGAAGAAAAGGAGACTGAGAAAAACAAACAATATAGCATTGTTGCAAATAATATTGCATTTCCTGGCACCATAAAAAACTAAGCTTTATCTTTAGAAATTGATCAGAGGATTGTGTTACTGGAGCCTGGTCATCTAGGGGAGACTCAAGGCAAGTACTGAGAGTACAAGACTCTGGTATCTGATAAAATCCCAGGGACAGGCGGGTGCTGCACACACAGCTTAATCTCCACTTCTGGCAAATAGTATTCAAAAGCAAGGAAGAGACTGGGGACAAGTGGGATCCTACGGATGGGATTCAGCTCCACATCCAGCTCCTCATGTGTAGATGCCTGCAGGGATGTGTATTTGGGTGAGCTGGGTGGAGATGTTCTGTCTGCACCCAGGGGAGGTTCGGTCAGTACAAGAGTAATGGCAATTACACAAGAGGTTCAGACTAATCACAGATTTAGTAATGGGGATGCATTGGCATAGGCTGCCTGGGGAGGTGGTGGTGATCCAGAAACAGGGAGATGTGGCACTGAGGGACGTGGTCAGTGGGCATGGTGGGGGTGGGCTGGCGTTGGACTGCGGGATCCTCGAGGCCCTTTCCAACCTTGATGATTCTGTGATTCAAAGTTTGCTTAGAACTCAGAGGATTCGCAGTGGATAGCTGTTTGGCAAAACTCACAATGATATTTCCTTCATATAAACTCATTGGAATTACAATGGACAACGGCTTTGCAAAATCTGTGATGAGATTCAGAATTTGTAACAATACCACCCTTATGTGCCAAAAGCGAAGTCAGAGGCAGAGAAAGAATGACGTGAAAAGAGAAACAAAAGTGAAAGCTGTCTCCACCCTTGGATCCACCCAAAAGTGGAGTCAGAGACTTCCACCTCCAACTCAGCCTAACCTGGCCAGCAGCCCCCATGCCCAGCAACGTGCAGAAAGGAATATCAGTGTCCTTGTGACGTGGGAGTCCTAGACATTTCAGACAGACTTGAGCAGAAACATATCCCCCAATGGGTATCTGCGTGATTGTTTGCACCGCAGTGAACTCCAGCGCTTTTTAGGGGAAAATTTGGATCCAGACATCCAATGACTCACTGCAGCAGAACAAATTTAGACAGCTCATCTTCTCTCTGGGTTCACACAGCAATTTCACCCCCATTTTCCTATTTCACATGCAGCATGCTGTCACAGACTCTCTGCATCTCGGCCTATCTGAAACCCTGCTAATACTTGTAATGATTTTCTTGACTGATGGTTGCTTTCCCTGCTTCTCTTCCCTTTGTACAAATGGGATTTATTTTCTGTGCAGGCAAAAATGTATGATAAGACATTTCAGAAGCTACTTAATGACATTTTCTGTTGTTGGCATTATTGAAATTAATGGGTTCGATGTGAAGACCTTAGTGACCCTTCTGCAAATCTTCCCTCTTTCTTCATTTCTTCCAATGCATTTTTTTCACCTGTTGTTGCAGATATTCCCAGTAATGAATTAAAATAAATAGCTCATCACAAATGCCTCCGGATCCTCTGGATGTGTTTCTGACGGTCGACTGCACAAATGTTTTATTTTTCAATCCGTTTAACACGAACATGTTTGCCCTTCTTCCTGGCATCGGAGGAATGCTTTGAATTCCAAATGCAGAAGTAAAAAAATTTCTGCTATTGTTTAAAACATGCAACGAATGTATCATTTATTCAAATGTAAGATTTGTAAATCAGCGAGTTCCATGGGAGATGAATCATTAGCCAAAGAGCAGGCAGTACTAGAGGTCATATTTAATTCATTTTCAAAACCTCATTCCGCGCTTTTTGGCCCAGTATGCCATCAGTTATTCAATTCACAAAGGTGCCTACTTTGTTCTCACAATAATTAAGCTGATTAAGTCATATTATCACTAACAAGAAACATTAATTCCGCTTGAGTGAAGGCTGCAAACAGAGCCA
Source organism: Numida meleagris (assembly GCF_002078875.1). Lineage (NCBI taxonomy): Eukaryota > Metazoa > Chordata > Aves > Galliformes > Numididae > Numida > Numida meleagris. The sequence continues at coordinate 194,615 of NC_034420.1, forward strand.
GTGACATTTCCACCACGTAGACTGAGAGCACGTTGCAGGAGGAGCGGGGAGGCAAAGCCCAGCCGGATCCTTCCTGCGAGCCCTGCGGAGCAAGCTGGAATTGATGTTTTCAGAGCAGTTAGAAAAAAAAAAAAGGTGCAAAGAAGCAGAGAAAATCAACACACGACAGCCGTGCGGACCATTTCTCAGCGTGGCAGAGACAAAATTATTATGACAAAAGCTGGAGGATGTTTGTTTCTGCTGAACAAAAGGAGGCAGGAGGGAGATGCAGCTGAGAGCGGCACCCTGCTTGGCGAGGTGAGCCTGGGGAGGTGCTGAAGACACCGAGGCAATTCAAAAAGAAATCAGGAAGCACCCGGATCTATACTCAGCTAAGCTGAGGCACAATCATTGCCGCAGCATCTTTGGGTCAGAAAATAATACAAAATGAAGGCTCAGCATCACCAGAGACAGGAATTAACCGCAAGTCCGCAACTTTGGGCTGGATCTAGAACTCTCCCAGGGCCAACGTGCAGCCCCTCCACTCCCGGGGCTTTGAGGTCCCACTGAGTTTGCTCCCTCCAACGAGCAGTGCTCACATGTGCCCGTGGCTCTGCCCACTCCCCATGGAGATTTCCTGGGGCTCTTTGGCTGCTGCTCGACTCCACGCGCTGCAGACTGGGGTAGAGCTGAGCACCAGCCCCTCTGGGCCCTTTCTGGCCTCTTTTCTCTCTGCCTCTGGATTCAATTTGTCTCTCTGCTATACGCTTTTAAGTCATTACAGAGATATAAGTAATGTTTCCATCCAAAGAGTCTATTCAGCAAGAGCGAGAGCACAAAAAAGCCCCATTTGAGCCGGTGCCCAGAAGCACTCTGTGCTGCCTAACGCAGCCCGCAGCACTTTGCAGCCAACGGCACCACATGGCAGCTTTCCCACTGCTGGAGACGCACATCTCAGGCTGGCTGGCAGGTCCCTGAAAGCAGGATTTGCCTCTGGATCTCTGAAAGACCTGGGACGTACAAGCAGAGTGTATGGATGGAGAGCACTGAGTACGTCTCCAAAGCAGCTCTTGTGCCCGATGCATTACCAGACTACAGAAACCAGCTAATGCCCATGAGCTGTGCGGGCGTGTAAGCACAGGAAGAGTTGTAAAAATAACTGGTTGTAGGGCAGAGAGCTTGCATTTTTAATGACAGCTCGTCCCTATGGAAGACTGTGAAAGGAGGAAGAGCCGTCAGGCTGACCATTCCGACCAGGATGGGTGTATGGGGCAGTGCTGTGGTTGCCGTCAGGTTTAAGTGCTGTCTCCACTATGACAAGTCTCTCCTTCTTCTTGATGTGCTGATCCATGAGAGGGATTGGAATTGAACTATTTTAGTGCGGGATTTCCTCCAACAAAACAGGGAATGCTCAGGGCAGGTTGGGGGCTGGGGCGGGGCGAGGCTGGGCTGACCCCCAGACAGATCTCAGAGGAGACCTGAGCTGAGCTGTGCTGCATGCCTGGGGGTCAGCAGGAGGTGCAGATGCATGTGTATGTCTCAATGGCTTCTCCAGGGTGAGATGTCATCGTGCATGCTGTCCATTTCCAATGCCTATGGTTTTGGGGCTCAATTTTGAGACATCCCTTTGGAGTACAACACCTGCAACTCCAATACAATACAATGGCTCCATGCCATCAGATCCTGTGTGCCGTGGGGCTCGTGCACCAGGCATGCAAAGGGGCTGCAGCACTCTCCTAATGCCTGGCCCGCACCACCTGACAACAGCAGGGAAGTTATTACCGGAGCTAAGCTGGGAGAGGGAGATGCTTGCTGCCCCCGCAGGGAGTCAAGTCCATTTGATGCTTTTATTGCTTCTTGAGGCTGTTATTAATTTTATTGTATCACTTTGCATAATTCTTTTGTCTTCTGAAGCAGTGAAACAGGCTAGTGCTGTTTGGGGTCTCAGGCAGCAGCTGTTTTGGGTTCTGTTTTACCCTTAGCACTCTGCAGAGGCCATTGCAGAATCCACTCAGCAGCAACAAATCCTTCATCCTACCTTCTAATTGGGACAGGGAATCTTTCATCTGCTCACAGCCAGGCAGATGTGAGCTGGGACTGGAGGCACCAGCAGCAGCCAGGTCCCTTTCATGTCCACGGCCCACTCCTCCCAGGGCTCTGACTCCCACAGGCCGCTCTGTGTGCTCTTGCCCCCTCCCACCAAAGAGCACATTACCTGCATGTAGACAAGGACTTTCCTGGGTTAATCCCAAAAGCCTCACTGCAGCCTCCTTGGGCCTATCCCCAAACAAGCAGGGACAGGAGAAGGCAGCCACAGCGTGGTCATCTCTGCACTTTACCCCAAGGTGAGCCCCTTCCCACCTCCAGCAAGGAGCCCCCACCTGATCCTGCCTTCCCCGTTCCCTGCTGGACCCTCCCCCAGTCACATCTAGGTTATCTCCTCCTGCACTCCTATTCCTGCAGCAAGCTTGTGGGCAGCGAGCAGCTAGGGGAAAGCTGAAATGAGCCATAGAAAGCAAGGCACAATGATAACAATAATCCACAGCGAGATCCAGCCCCCCTCCCCAGCAGCTCCCAGCATCTCCATTGCCTCTCATGCATTTATGCCAGGCCCCAGGTGGGCCTGAGTACAGCAGGAGGGGACCTCGAGCCCCCAGCCTCTGGGTGAAGGGAATGAATGAGACCTCCTGGGCTGCTCCAGCACTGAAGAAATCCATAGGATCTGCACGTGTGCTGGAGATGATTTCTGCTCTGCAGATCAGTGATGGTCCCTGTCACTGGGTGCAGCTGGGGCTCAGGACAGCCAGCAGCCAGGGTGAGCTAGCAAAATACCATTTATTGGTACAAATCAGACATCACGAAACAAACTTGCTTTAGAAAGAGCTGTTATGTTCTGCACAGATGGGATGGACACGAGCTATCTGGTCACAGGCGAGCAATCAGCAATGCTGGCAGACAGAGTGGGTGCACAGGTGTGGGGTTCTGGGGCTGCAGCTCGGCCCTCAGGCTCCTGGCAGCCTGGTGGAAGTCCTTGAAGAGGAGAGAGAGCAGCAGGAGCCACACTTCCTGCGCAGGTGGGGTTAATCGAGGTGCTCGGGACTTGGGAAAATGGAGATGGAAGTGAGTGGGCTGCCACCATGCTGGGACCCCTCAGAAGAAGGAAACTTCATTTTGGATGAATTTGCCTTGGAGTTACCGGCAGGGCCTCACCCTGTGCGTCTCCAGCAGTCCTTCTGGCCATCCTGTGCTGTTTGCAGGGCAGGGACTGGTGGCGTCCTGGACCCAGCTGCATCCTGGACTTCACAGCTCTGCATGTGTCAGGTGGCAGTTTGAAGGGAAGTCCACATAACAGCTGGGATTTGCACTCAGAATCCAGACACCAGCTTTGGACGTGCAACACATCCCACTGGGTCCCAGGAGCAGAGCACTGGTTGCTGGCCCGGTAATTGATGCCACGTTTGGTCTGTGTACATTTCCCTGCTTCCTGGGGCAGAAATACAGGCATGCAGCTCAGAACATTCGTACAGCCAGACAAGACAAAGTGACAACATTTACAGAGACGGATCGCCCCTAAAGGGGACATGGGAATGGGTAAACTCAAGGCAGATTTACTGAAATCTGCTCATCTGGACCCCCAGCAGGACCTGCTACCAACACAGCTCCGCAAAAGTGGGGAGAAATGCCTGCTCCCCCCCCCCCCCAATCCTGCCTCATCCTCTCGCTCCGTTCCCCACCCCCAGGCAACCCTACAAACTCCTGAGTGGTCCGTGCATGGAGCTGTGCGCCGCAGATGGACCCAGCAGCTGAAGTAACGTGTAACGTGGGTGATCCAGGCCCGGCGCCGGACACTATTTCAGGTCGTTGTTGATAACCACGCTCTCAGGCATATCATAGTACGTCGTCATCTTCTTCCTCTTTCCAAAGGTGGAAAAGCTGTTCTTGTTCTCCCGGCCTGGAACCTGGGGGCCATCTTTGCTGGAAAGCAGAGTGGGGGTGCCGGGGATGTAGACGTTGTGCTGGTAATCTGGGGCTGGGATGTGCCCCGGGTACAATGGGCCGTACTGGGGTGCCCAGATGCTGCTGGTGCCCGCTGAGGCCTTCTGAAAGTCTAGAGGAAAGATGGGTGTGAGGTCAGCTTGTTGGGGTCTGCACCCCTTGTCATGGGGACAGTCACACCCATGACACAGGACACCCGTGTGTCACCCTCCCTCCTTCCCGGGGCCCTGGCCATCCCTGCGCACACTGCTGGGGGCAGGGCTGTGTTCCCCCAGGGACATCAGCTGGTTCTGGTCTCCTACCCCAGCACCCGCATACTGACCAGAGACCGGGGTCACCAGCGTGCACAGCCTCTCGTGCTCCTTCTGCAGGGCTCTGCGGATTTCCCCCACATCCTCCAGGCTCTGGGAGCTAAAGAGAAGATACGGATGAGACCTATTCAGTGCTGCATCAGTGGGAGTCTCCCTGTCCCCACAGCCCCTCTACCCCTGCCCGCAGGTCCCGTACCTCTTCAGCGCAGGTCGCTGCACACTGGGGGGCAGCCAGTCCATGTTGGGCTGCTTTATCTGGAAACACAGAGAGGGGAATGTCTGTTAGCCTTCAGTAACCAGCAAGGCCCCATCTCCTCCATCCCCTTGTCCTGTGAGAAGCTCCAATTATACAGGTAGGGAAACTGAGGCAGAGCTAATCCAGCCCCCCCTTTCTGGGCCCCCCACTCAAGGCACTGGGTTGTCACAGAGGGAGATTCTCTTGCCACCTATGTGGGGCATTCCATCACCAAGCTCTGCTCTGGGAAGAGAGAGCGACTTTTAGTTCTAAAAACCCTTTTGTGCAGATGTGATGATGACTTCATCCAGGTCTCAGGCATCCATGGGTGAGGGTGCAGAATGGGCGGTGTGTGCAATGACCCTGGGGCTGCAAGCGACCAGGAGAATATCCCATTAACACATCAGACAAGGCCAGAGGTGCAAGGAGATGCAGAGGGAGAGCCTGCTGGCAGCGAGTCCTGCTCTCTCCTTGCAGGGCTGTTTCATTAGAAGTCCAATGTAAGTGGATTAGACGCTTCATCACTCTCCATCCTTGTAATCGTGTTTTGGACAGAGCCTCTCATTGGGAAAATGAGACATTCCTGATTTCAATACCTAACAAATGTTGACATCAAAATCCCTCCCTGAGAAGCACACTCCCTCCCCAGCAACAGAGCCCAGGGCTATGGTGCCTGGATGTGGACATGAGCGGGTTCTGCACTGGGGCACCGAGGCCCCCACCCTGGCATGGGAAAGCAGAGAGGTGTCCTGGTGTGGAAATGGTCCCTCAACCCCGCCCCACCCCAGGCACTGAAGCAGATCCATGGCCTCTAATGCACACAGAAGGTGGTGGGGAGAGGACTCCATCTCATCCCTGATGCTCCCTGTGGGGAATCTCAGTGGAGCATCACAACTACCTGATCCTATCCTCTGTGAGAACCAGTGCCTGGTTCCTCCTGTGGGCTGAGGGGTGAGACCTCTGGGGATAGGGGACACGGAGGAGCACAGTGCCAGCCCTGTGCCCACCTCACCTGCTTGGGGCCATGGAGGGGCTGCCCTGGCCGGGACCGCTTCCCAGCAGCAGGCAGGTTCCCAGGGCCCTTCTCGTTGTTGCGGGGCAGGCTGCAGGGCTTGAGGAACATGAAGTCACTCTGGGCAGACTCTGGCCCAAGGCACAGCTTGTAGCAGTAGCCCGGGGGGCCGCCATCAGGCACATCGAGGTGGGCGGCCGTGCTGGCACCAGGCTGTGCTGCCAGGTTGGACGTCTTGAGGCCATCAGGAGAGCGCCTGGGCCGGGGGCAGCAGCAGCAGCCATCACCCAGCCAGGGGTGTCGCACCCCACGGCACCGGATGGCGGTGAGGATGAGGATGGCCAGCAGGAAGGTGAAGGAGATGGAGCCCAGGGAGACCAACAGGTAGAGGGTGAGGGGGGAGGAGGAGGAGGCTTCTGGGGGGAGGCTGAAGTTGCTGAAGTCAGAGAGAGTCTGAGGCATGGTCTCCACCACAGAAAGCAGGAGGGACACCGTGGCCGAGAGCGCTGGCTGCCCACCATCCCGCACCTGTACCACCAGGTGCTGCTGGGCCGCATCTTGCTCCAGGAAGGAGCGGAGGGTGCGCAGCTCACCAGTGTCTGGAGCCAGGCTGAACAGTGTGAAGTCGGTGGCCTGGAGCAGCTGGTATGACAGGCGGGAGTTCAGCCCCGCGTCCGCGTCCACTGCCGACACCGTGCCCACCAGGTAGCCGGGCCCGGCGGAGCGTGGCACCAGCTCGGTGGCCACGGAGCCATTGCGTGGCATGGGGGACACGATGACAGGAGCGTTGTCATTCTGGTCCAGCACGAAGATGTGTACGGTGACGTTGGAACTGAGGGGGGGGAAGCCCGCATCCTGCGCTTGCACCTGGATCTGGAAGCTGCGAATCTGCTCGTAATCGAGGGAGCGCAGGGCATACATGTGCCCGCTGTCCGAGTTGATGGACACGTAGGTGCCCACGGGCATGCCATGGATGTGCCCGTCTGTGATGGAGTAGGACAGGTAGGCATTCTGCTGGCAGTCGGGGTCCAGAGCACTGACGGAACAGATGGAGGCCCCTGGTGCATTGTTCTCCATCACATAGACGCTGTAGGAGGGCTGCAGGAAGCGCGGAGCATTGTCGTTCACATCGGACACTGGCACGGTGAGGGTACTGCGGGTCAGCAGGGCAGGAGATCCCATGTCCCGGGCCGTGATGCTGATGTTGTACTCGGACACCGCCTCCCGGTCCAGAGGCTCTGTGGTAACCAGTGTGTAGTAGTTGCGGAAGGATGAGCGGAGCTCGAAGGGCACGCTGGGGCTCAGCTCACAGCTCACGCGCCCGTTGTCCCCAGAGTCCCGATCCAGAACACTGATGACCGCGATGACGGTGCCTGGTGGAGCATCTTCCTGCACCGGTGTGGACACTGAGGTGAGGGTCACCTCGGGAGCGTTGTCATTCACATCGAGGAGGTGCACAAGCACCCGGCAGTGCACGGCCACCGCTGAGGGCCCACGGTCCTTGGCTTGCACGTAGAGCTCGTGCAGGCTGGCACGCTCATAGTCCAGGGGGCCCTTCAGCAGCACCTGCCCGCTGCGGGGCTCCACGCGGAAGAGCTCTCGGACACTTGGTGGTGCGTGCCCACTGAAGGAGTACTCGATCTCCCCATTGGGGCCCTCATCCAGGTCAGTGGCATTCAGCTGGATGACCAAGATGCCGGCGGGAGCATCCTCAGGCAGGCTCACTCCATATGAAGGTTGGTCAAAGGCAGGAACGTTGTCGTTGGCGTCCAGCACGGTGACGAGGACGTGGGCTGTGCCTGAGCGCCTGGGGATGCCACCATCGAGCGCGGTGAGCAGCAGCCGGTGTGTGCGTTGCTGCTCACGGTCCAGGGCACGCTCCAGCACCAGCTCTGCAAACTTGCTGGCGTCGCTGCGTGTCTGCACCTCGAGGGAGAAGAAGCCATTGGGGCTGAGCTGGTAAGTGTGAACCGAGTTGGTGCCCACGTCGGGATCCTGGGCGCTCTCAAGCGGGAAGCGGGCACCCAGCACGGCAGACTCAGCCACCTCCAGCACGTACTCCTGCCAGGGGAAGGTGGGCGCGTGGTCGTTGATGTCCAGCACCTCCACCTCCACTCGGTACAGCTCCAGAGGGCTCTCGACGAGCAGCTGCAGGTGGAGGAGGCAGGTGCCCCCTGTTTCGCACACCTCCTCCCGGTCAATCCGCTCGTTCACAAAGAGGATCCCGTTCTCCAGGTTCACCTCCAAGTGCTGCCTGGCCCCGGCCCCAGCCACAATGCGGAACCGCCGAGCCGACAGCGTGGACACGTCCAGCCCCAGGTCCTCGCCGAGGTTGGCCACGAAGGCTCCGTGCTCCAGCTCCTCGGGCACGGCGTAGCGCAGCTGCCCACCCGCGGGGCGCGGCGCGGCCAGGAGGGCGAGGAGGAGGAGGGAGAGGAGGGAGAGCTGCCCCTTCCCGCAGCCTGCCCCGGCCCCCATGGCCCCGCAGCCCCCCCGGAGCTCACCCGCCGTGCCCGTCCTCGCACTTCCGAGGGGTTCCGGGCTGCCGGGGGAGGTGGGGAGACGTTCCCGGTGCTCCGACCCCGCAGTACCGGCCCCCGCCGCGGTCGCCTCTTAACCCCTTCCCCGCCGGAACAAACAGGGGACGGGGCTGGCCGCGGAGGGAGCCGACGCTGCGCTAAAAGCGAGCGGAGCCCCGGTGAGCCCGACCGCTGCCCCGGCCGCAGGTGCCGGTGTTACCCCGTAGCTGCAGCGCCCGTCCCCGCGGTAAGATTAAGAGGAGCGCGGATCGCAGCGGCTGCCAAATCCCCCGACTGCGTCCCCCGCCGTGCCGGTCCTAACCTTTAGCAGATGGTTAAGCCCCTCCAGACTTGATTACATTTCCCCGCACACCGTTTTCCTTGTAATGCGGAGTTTTTAATTACCGGAGCAGGGGGATTACAGCCTCGGATAAAGCTGAGCCCATCGGCACGGAGGCGCTGAGAGACCCCCCCGGCCCCCGCCTGCCTCCGCCCCCGACACCCCCTCTGCCCGTCGCCCCGCGCCCACCGGTACCGAACGCAGCCCTCTCCCGCCCCCCGTCCGCGATCCCGACGGGAACAGAGCTCCGGGCTCCCCCCGCAGCGAGGACACGGGCATAAACTTTCCGCCGGCCCCGGAGAGGGAGGAGGGCGCGGACCGAGCCCCGATTCCCGTCCGGCCTCCGGAGGGCGACCCCCGCCCCGCCCGGTACCGGACCCGGTGGACGATCCTCGCTGCGCTCTCTCTCCCGCAGCTCCGCAGACGCCCGTTAGCGGGACGGCGCGGACAGCCGCCCCCCGGTGCTGAGGTCCCGGATAATCCCCTAACGATCTAGTTAAGGGATCGGCAGGGTTCGGAGCGGCTTGAGCTGAGCACGGATATTTTACCGCCTTTGTCTCTGCCTCCCGGTCCCCAGCGGGCTCCCGCGGAAGGGAATTGCCGGCACCGGGCGGCCCCCGGGAGTCCCGCGTGGGAGGCGGCGTGCGGGGGCGATCCCGCAGGCAGCGGGGCTGGGGGCGGTATGGGCCGGGGAGGGGGGAGATGTCCCCCGGGAGCGCAGCGCGACTCACGCGGGACGTGGCACTCGTGGGGCTGCCGGTTCGGGAGAGGCGTGGGGAAGGGTGGGGTGGCAGCGGGGTGGCAGCGCGGGGCAGGCGGGTGACAAGAGGCGGCGCCGGGTCTCGCCTGGGCTTGGACCCGAGTGGGAGCAGTGGGATCGGGACGACTCCTGGTAAGTGAAGCCCAAGCTGTATCGGAAGCGCCGATCGCTGCCGGCACGTTCCCTGCACCATCTCCCGAGCCAGGGCCACCCCTCCCCATTTCATCCTCCTCATCCCTGCTGTAACCCCACAACCCCCGATCTGTCCCCTCGACCCTGATCGGCTGCGTCCGTCCCCCCCTCTCCCCGTACTCCCCCTAAATCGCGGATCTGTATCTTCCCCAGTGCTACCGGAGCTAAGACGAACCGGGGAGGGACGCTCCAGAGAGCTCGGAGGAACACTCAGGACAGAGAGGTATCGGGCGGAGGCGGGGGGGGTTGTGGGGGTCTCGTTTTCCCACTCCCGTTTCCAACCAAGGGCGTTCCGGGAAATCCTTGGAGCTGTTTTCACCCTTTTGTTTAATTCAGATTTAAATATTCATCCTCCTCCCCCCGGTTGCAACGTGCTCCGGGCGGAATCCTGCCCCCCGCCCCCCCCCCTCCCTCCTGCTCCGTCCTGTTTGTGCTTCTCCAGCTCTGCTGCACAATGTCCCCCAGTGCAGCTCATCCCTTTTTCCTTTTTGGGGAAGTAGGGAGGAATCTATCCCTCTTCTCCCTTGTTTCCTCCCCTAAGGGAGGTAATGGGACAGCTCCATCAGCCCCTCTTCCCCACCTCCCCAAACCCTTCCCCCCGTCCCCAAACCTTCCTCCTTCAGTGTCCTTCTGCTGCATCAACCCACCCCAATGTTTGTGCTTTACCAACCACAGAAACTCCCACTGCTTGCAGCCCCTCCGGATCCTCCTCTCCCCCTTGTCCAGGACTTCAGTGGGCCACAGACAAAAGGGGATGGTGGTGGGGGGGAACACGGGTTGTCCTCAGCATCCCTTTCCTGGGGAAAATGGCACAGGCTGGGGCGACTGTGGGTGCTGCAGAGGGATGGGGACTCAAGAGAGACCCTTTTGGGAGGGGAGAGGGGTCGTGGCAGAGGACAGCAGAACGGGGGAGATGGCATGGGGACAGCCCAACACCCCACCTAACATCCTGCTCACATCCCACAGATTTTATATTCCCTCTTTCATCCAGGGGAGCATTCAGCCGTTGCTCCAGTTCTCATGGGGTAAGGAGCCAGAGCACAGCTAGAAGCTTGGTTGGGAAGGTGCTGGAAGCTACAAGAAGGGGGGCTTGGCTTGCTGCGAGACGCCTTGGCACATCGGCGGGTGGCCGGCTGCCGCAGGTCAGCACTGATGTGCCTTGGCAGAGCGGCTGGCAGATCGGGACGGGATGCAGCAGAGATGCCGCGTGTTGAGCCACTTCGGAAAAGGGAGCAAAGGGGGGGCAGGCACCCTGCTGCCCGCCAGTGCCAAGCCTCGCCCAGCCACCGCTGCCACTGCACGTCCCTGCCCACCACGTTCTGGGGCAGAAGAAAGGTCTGAAAACAAATCAGTCCCCGTCAGACCTTGTATCCCCTCCCCCAGCTCCCCAAGGCACCCATGTGCCCAGCCAAGCGTATGGGTTTGTTGCTCCCTTCTTGCTGGAAGCGAGAGCAGCTATAGTTTGCGTTGCCCGTGAGGGAAAGCACAGTGAGAGCTCCCGCTGGAAGCTGGGAACAAGCCTGCTGCTGACTGGCCTACAGCTGATGAGCAGCACAGGGTCAGACACCGGGGGCTTGACTACTGGGAGGCAGCAGGATCCTTCCCTGCTGAAGCTTCTGCTCCTGCCATCCCTTGGGAGGAGAAACCAGAGCCCTGAAGGGGGTGGTGGCCATCTCAGTGTGCTATCGATGCTGGTGGGGCACTCTGCCTGCACTTGAGTGCTGGGATGTGAAGCATTAAACATAAATCAAGCCATGCTACAACTGCGCTGGCGTCCCCAGTATGAGAGAGACATTGATAAAATGGATCAAGTGCAGTGGCGGCCACTGATAGCAATACAGCCCCCGAGGAGAGGCTGAGGCTGCATCAGCCTGGAGAAGAGAGCGTGGAGCAGAACCTAACTGCCCTCTTTATTTCCCCAAAGGAAAGATGGAGCCTGTCTCCCTTCAGAGGTGCACAGAGACAAGTATGAGCCTGGGGAAATTTCTGTTAGATACTGGGAAAAGAGCTTCACTATGAGGGTGGTAAAACACTGACGTAGCGACCCGGCAGGGCTAGGAATCGCCATCCTTTTTGAGGCCCTGGTACACCTGATCTACTGGCCCTGCTCTGAGTGGGGCTGGGACAAGAGACCTCCAGATGTCCACAACAGCCCACCCTGATCAGAGGTGAAGCAGCCACCAAGGTGAGGGACACTGATGCCCAGGGTATGTCAGTAATGTTTTCTTGCATTCTCCCTACAGGACACAAGCTTCATGGCAACTCAGAAAGCCAGTGTCTCCATTCCCACTTCAGAGGGGAAGATGTTCTTGCAAGCACAAGGCTGCACAGGGAGCTCATTCCATAGCTGCTGCCTCGTTCCTCTGGAATTAGAGAGCTCTGATCCCAAGCAGAAGGGGAAGAGCTGGGTCTCCGTTATTCTGGGGCCTGGGTCTTGCCCTCTCCTAAGCACCCACTGAGAGGTTCCCCCTAAAATATCCTGGGAGAATATCACCTCTCCTGGGGCTCTGGGAAGGGAGGGGGTCAGTGAGCAGAGAAGTAAGGGCAGGCAGAGGAGAGATGTTTAGGAGAGAGATGATGCCCCTCCTCTATCAGGCAGCGTGTTCCTGGAATGCTGCATGCAGTGCCTGTGTCCCAAGTTTTGACAGAAGATAAAACCAAACAACAAACAAAACCATTGATGTAAGGTTGGAACAATAATTTCCAGGGAGAAGCTTAAGTGAAGCTGCCACAACCGTGCAGAAAGGAGGAGGAGGAGGGCTGACTGCAGAGCCAGGGAGGTGTCACAAGAAGGAAATGCCAGGGGTGAGAGGACAGCTGCAGGCACATAGAACCCCCCCCCCCCCCGCCAGGGCAGACAGCTCCATGTGTTGATGGTGAGAGGGGGTCAGGCTGTCTGGACTGCTGACCCACAAAGAACAGATCAGTGTTCATCAGGCCCAGGTTCCCCTGTGTGTCTGGATGACATGGGGACACTGTCCATGGGGACAGGGGTTCAGATTGACAGACATCCTCCAGCAGAGGAATCATGACACCTGTCCTCACTCTGTGGGTGACGCTATAAGAAACTTGCCTTGCTCTTTCCTATGGTCCTGCAGCCACAAGAATGTGTGCTGCCAGCTCCCAAGGGACTACAGGTCACAGCTCTAACATAACTCTAGCAGCTTCCCTTGGTGGAGTACCCTGATCCTGGGCCTAGAACCTGAAACCTCTCCTCTCCTTGTGGAGCTGGGTTCAATGCATCCTCTCCCCACACACCTCCTTGCATCAACACGTGAGCAACAAATGTGCCTGCATTTCACTTCAAAGCCCCCTGTCTCTGGGCTAGTTTGGCTGTTTCAGGAAGGAAAGGCAGAAAAAAGAAGGATGTTCTCCTCTATCCCCATTTGTTTTGTAGCCATCTGCTTCTGGGGACCTCTGGGGACTCATCTCTGGAGAGGAAATCCCAGTTTTTCCAGCCCTGAACAGCTATGGGAATTTTTCCAGTTTCCCAGTCCTCCCTTCACTTCCTTTCGTGTCCTCACTCTCAGGTCAGGGACCACCCCTACCTGCCCCCCTCCCCTGAGGACAACCCCCCGAGATGCCCCCAGCATCTCTGCCCGCTCCTAGGAGCTCTGCACATCCCTCTCCCCCCCAGCCCTACTTCTTTCCTCTCTGTCAGGGAGATCAGTCACCCAGGGTGCCGACACGCACGCGTCTGACCCCCCCGGGAGGCTGGGGGTGGTGTTCTGCTGCGGGAAGGCGAAGCTGCCATCAGCAGGAGCTTTGATCTGCAGACAATTACAGACAAGAGTAGGACCTCGCCTCGCTCAGCCAATAAATAATGGAATTTGTGCGTTGACACAGACAGATTCCCCCAAACTGTCAGAGAAAGGGAGACAGAGAGTGAGGGGAGCGGGCAGGGAGGGGAGAGGAGGGCAGGTGGAGAAGCAGGGAGCGATGATATGGGAGAATAGCACAAGTCTGGAAGGCAGCGCTGGGGTGCAGAGGAGAAGGGGCCTGTGGAGGGAGAGCAGCACTGAGGAGCATGTATTTGGAGAGGGGAAGGAAAACCAGGCAGGAGCTGTGGGCAGGGAGGGGGTGATGCACACACAGCAGGCTGGAAGCAGAGGAAAAATCTGGAGGTGGAAAGAAAGAGAAGGAGGAACAAAGGCACGGCCATGCTGCTGGGCCCCACGCTGCCTGGCAGATAGCGCTGCTGTGGGCAGGAACTTGTTCCGACCCTGCAAGGAGCCCCCAAGGCACCCACGCATGCGGGGTTTGGTCAGACCCTGCCACCAGCCGAAATCTGCCCTGGGAGCACAACTGCCCCAAAGCAGCCTTGTGGCCCGTGCTCCTCCACTCCTCCCCATCTCCAGCCTGGGGCTGCTTGCCCTCCAGCTGATGATGGTTTTTGCTTCGCTTCCAATGAAGAAACACCCCCTCATGCTCACGAACCCATGGGGCCCTCCAGCCTCACTCAGCTGCAGGAGCAGATCTGGTGGCATGGGAAAGCCACAGGAGCTGCCTCTTTATAATAGAACGATTGGGTTGGAAGAGACCTCAAAGATCATTCAGTTCCAACCCCTGCCATGGGCTGGGTGCCCCCCACCAGATCCAACTGCCCAGGGCCCCATCCAGCCTGGCCTTGGGCACCTCCAGGGATGGGGTGCACAGCAGCCTCCTGATTTTCTCTGAAGGAAGGGGGAATGCAGCCCCACAATCGTGTGTGGTGCTCAGCCTCCCTGTACAGCTTCAGTCCCCACCCCCTCATATGAGATCAGGGAGGAAGAGGGCTGGGAGAGATGTGAGAATAAGATGGATTTTTGTTTTCTCTGGGGTCTGCTGTGCCACCTGAGTGCTTCTCCAAACACTGCCATCAGTGTTTAATGGGATGGAGCAGCAATGGGCAGGCTGAGGCTGGCTACAGCCCCCTGTCTGGCTGGGCTAGGCACACAATGGTCCGGGTGCATCCCACACGCTATGAGCAACCGCCCCAGCCAGGGGTCTCGCACCTTCCACTGAGGTGCTGAGCCCAATGGAAACGCCCCTCTTTCCTCTGCTGGCTCTCAGCTGGGCCTTTTCTAACCCATGGAAGGGCAGCACAAAGCAGGCTGCAGGTGGGGCGACAGCGAAGTGGGAGGCAGCAGGCACCATTTGCCGGTGGCAGGGAGCGGGAAGGACAGCAGACGAGCTGAGACCTACCTCCTCCAGGTGAAACCCAGAGATCAGTGAGGGCATACCCAGCACCACCCAGCTCATAGAGCAGCATGAGGTGAGAGTGCTAGCGAAGAGCCAAGGACAGCGCTGCCTGTGTGCTGGGGGCAGAGAGCAATGGATTAAGACTCCAGCCAGCAGCACCAGGCAGTGGTGGGAGCAAAGAGTTAACGCAAAGTGTGCAGGGAATGCTATCTGTCTCTTCTCTAAATATTATTTCCTCCCATGAAACCAGCTTTTCATCCTTGGCTAGAGGCAGCTCCCACTGCTGGGAATCCGGCAAGAGCTTGTATCTGTGGCTGCACACACCACCGCTCCCAGCACGCGTGCAGGCAGAGCCGCACTCCCCCTGGGACAGGGACAGCAGCTCCGGCACAGGGACCAGCGGCAGCGCTGTCAGTGCCACGAGGGTGCTAGGTCCAAGGCTGCAAATGGCCCCAGGCTTGAGCTTAGAGAACAGGCTTCAACTGAGGGCTGTTAAAAAAAAAAAAAAAAAAGCCCTCTCCTACTCTGCTGTACTGCAGAGGGATTTCCTCCCCCATCTCCCATGTGAGGCACAGAGTGACGGAGAGCTGCAGGCAGCGGCAGGCTGTGGGCTCCCGAAGGCTCCATCAGACCTGGAAAAGAGAAGGGCATGCAGGAGCCCCTCACTGCAGTGCATGCTGTGTGCTCCGTGGGGAAACCACCAGCACAAACTGTGAAAGCCAAAGTGTGCAGAGCAGCCTCTGTCCTTTCCCCAGGAGGGCTCTACTGGACCACGGCACAGCCCAAAAGCATTTGTCTAATCATCTTAATTCAGGCTGCAGCGAGGGTCTGGTTGTCTGCAGAGCTGGTGGCTGAGATAAAATGGCTGCTACTAAATCTTGTCTGAAACAACCTAAACTTTTAATGTGCGTGAAACAGAACCATGGCAGCATCCCTTTGCTGCCCCAGAGGGCACAAAGGCACAAGCGTCTTCTCTCTCCCATTCAGCAGGAGCCACGTGCTGCAGTCTGAGCAGCGCTGGGTACGTGGCTGGAATGAAAGTTGCCTTCCAGCTCGAGTGCTCAGGGAGTGTTTGCTGAAGTCTGAGGATTGCCAAGTTAAAAGGGTCAAATCTCCAAGGACAGTTGTATCTGACTGGCTATATATCATTTCAATAGCATCTTCAACGGGGATTATAATCTGAATTGAAGTGGAAAGACCCGAGGCAATGAAGCTGTCAGCAGTCTAAGATTAAGGAATTAAAACAGCAGCAGAGCATTACAGGATTTGTTCTAGATGTATTAGAAAGAGCAGGCTAAACACACTTCAGCCTTCCTCGGGTCGGAAATTTCATAAAAGTACAGAGAAGGGCAAGAACAAGGATCTCATCAATGTACATAAAAGAGAGAGGAGAGAAAGGGAGCAAGACTGAGCTATGAAAACCCAGCCACGCAAAACATAAATCCTAACTGGAGACGGAAATGAGTCACACAAGGTTTGACTGAAGTAAATAAAAGCAGAAATGAAGTGGACTTAGGGGAGGGCAGAGGTGAAATGACACTGAAAGCCAGCAGACAGGGTAAAAGTGGCCCTTGATATATGAAGGCTGGTAAATTCTGGAACGCAGCCCAGCCTGCTCTTGGACTGCCTAATGGAAACGCAGGTCCTCAGTGCTGTCCACCCTTCCCGCCTCCGCCCCCCCCAATTTCTTACATGCATCTGAAGAACCACGTTAAAATGCAAACAAATGACAGCAACTGCCTGCAGAGGGGGGAGCTGGCAGCTGAGCAAGTACTCCCTGAAGGAGAGGACAGGCAAGCTCTGCCTTCGCCTCTGTGGAGCACCCCTGAAGGCCACCACCAGCAATGTGCACCGCAGGAGACATCGGCAACTCTTCTCAGAGGGAGGCAGCAGCTCTCAAAACAAAGAAGGAATCAAACTCCCACCAAAGGGCCAATTGAAACTATCCATTTATTTTGGGCAAATCGCACACACTGTTCTTTCATTTGCTCTATCCTAGATCAGCCCTAGGGAGGAGCTTCTCCCTTGGATTAAAGATATCAAAGTTATGGCACAAAACACAAAGAAAATCAGGGAAGAATCCCTTACAGATAAAACACATTGGAAAGTTTCAGTAACCTGGACTCCATGCATCCCCCAGCTCTGCTTAGCACAAGCCAAAAGGTTCAGGCTGTACAAAACAGCACCACTCACCGTGACACAATTCCTTCAGTTACGTGTTCCAAAAAGAAACTGGATGCCTCTCTGCATCTCACGACCTCAGAACAACGATGCCCAGCTGACAACTAAAATAATTCTGAACAATGCCATCTGTACAGAACTGCTGCACTTTATTGACACAAAACTGTACCCAGCAGAACATTTCCCTGCACACACAAGGCTGAAGAGCACTGATGAACAGCCAGATCTAGGACACAGAAGGAGGTGGGAAGCTAATGACAGGTGGAGCTTGTTCTGCAGCACAGGTAGAGCATGGAATCGCTTTTCAACTCCTCTGGCCAACTTCTACTGGGAGATATACACACAAGTCCTCAGTCAAGTCTTAAAAGAATTTTCCAGAGTCCCCTGGGTAAAAACAATCTGCTTCAACAAAGAGTAGAGTCCAGAGCTTCTCAGTGATTCTTTTTGGTTGAGCCAAAACCAGAGAAACCCATCACAGCTGCCATTTCATCATCCTCTTCAAAAGTCAAATCTTCCTCTGCCCTCCTTTTCTTTTCTCTCTGCTTCTCCTTCTTGTAGGCTTTGGCCTTTTCCTCCTGCAGCAAGGAAGAGAACAGCAAAATAATCTGGACTTCTTGAGCTAAGTAAGCTTTTAAGACACTGGGCACTGCAGAGTTAACCCAAAACCCAAGTCCTACCAACAGAACCCAAATTGTATCTGAAGAAATAAAACAGCCAGCAGAAATCTTGGCCTGCAGCCTCCCAGGAGGTTTATACTGCCTACAGACCACCCACTTTCACCCCAGGGGGGAAGTGGCACGCAGAAGATGCAGCCAAAGCGATGCGCCATGAAATCATCAGCTCTCTCTTGCAAGCAAAAGGCAGAGGTTTCACCTGGAATCAACACTGAGAAGGTGGGAAGGGGCTGCTCGTAAAGCAGGAGGCATTTCCATCACACAATGCCCTGTTCCAACGGCTGTGACGCCGAATGTCACTGCCTGCCAGCTTTCAGTGCGGTAGAGTGACAGCTGCTCATTGGAACAGAAGTTGAGCTCTAAGTGGCTTTGGGGGTTTTGGCATCAAAGAGTTTGCACTGCGCTAATCAAAGTGCTTTGCTCTGTATGGATCACAAGCCCTGGAACAGCGCCAGGCTGGTACTGGGCGACACGCAAGTATGGCTTCAGCTCCCAACTTAGCAACTGATCCTGCCATTCCCATCACCATCCTCTGCTCTGCAGCTACTGCAGACAGCCAGGCCCTGGAGAAAACTGCACCAAAAGCTGCTGCTGATGATTTCTTTGTTGTCATGCATTGATTGGCAATAGCTTTTCTACCCACAGCACACTCAGCACTGCTAGGGCATTGTCTCCTGCCTCCCCCAGACAGAGCAGGCTCAGCAGCACCAAGGCCTGTGTCAGAGCAGAGCACGGGGCTGCCAAGCTCTAGGACTTGCACCCTGAGAAGCAAAGCTGGGGGCTTTGACAGGGACATTCAAACATGCAGCGCGTTCAGTTTTTGTATGAATGCTGATGAAGGAGAATTATGCACAGAAGCTCCTTAACTGTCAGAACTCTGTCAGTTGTTTCTCAGATATAAACCTGATCTTCATTTCAGGGAACTGGCACCTAAGCCCAGGTTTGAGAGGAATCTGATGCCTTCCACTGCCTCCACACACATCCCACAGCACAGCACGCCACTCACAAAGCCCTTCTTCACTTGGGGAAGCCACACAAAAGCAATGTGCCACATAGAGGAGGAATCTCAGCAATCCCCAGAACCATAGCACACCTCATGAAGACTAGGAACAAGTATACAGGTCTGTTTATCAGAGCATGTAAATTCAAATACAAGTAATGGGATAAAAAGCAGGTGTACTGTCAGGGCTGCAGTACCCTTAGTAGAAACTTTAAGTATCAGAAGTTATCCTCATGCATAAAGAAGGAAAAAGGCTTTCCAGGGACAATAATGGAAACCATTTTTAAGAAAACAAACAGCGAGCCAAGAAACCCACTCAGAGCAGCAGATAAGAAGCCTACACTACCAAGTAGAAGATCTCTGTTAAACAGGATAAGAAACCAGGGCTGCTTTCCTCAGGGGTTCCGCTTTGTCAGCTGTTGCCCACACTCACCTCCTCGCGGAGCTCCTTCATCCTCTCCTCGAAGTCATAGTCCTTCTGCTTCTCCTCCATCTTCTTCTTGTTCACCTCAAAGCGTTTCTTCACCTGGTCCAGCGTGGAGCGCTCCACCCGCATGGACATGCCCAGGTTTCTCTGGTCTGGAAGAACAGAGCTAGCCATGTTCAGCAACATCCTTAGCCTTTAAAGGTCTGTACACAGCACCCTTCCCTGCTCCCAGGTCAGGTATGTCGGCACAGCACCCCGCCACCACTCAAAGGATAGGGAGCAGCTTTCTCCTCATGTTCTTGAGCAACAAAGATCAGCATCACACTGTACAAAGTGCCCAGACACCAGGGATTCCTCTCAACACCAGCTTTCCCTAAGGACACACCAGGTAACTCAGATCCAGCCTGGGGAGTCTGACACAGCAGTACCCTCTTCCCCACCTCCCCTGAAAGGTATACACTTTCTGCCTTCATGTGGTTCCACACTGCATGCATTGGGATTTCTTATGTCAGAGAAGATTAGGTGGGATTTAGGGGTATACCATAACTTAGACAAGTCAGTGACTAGAGTGATCCTTGTATTGCTTGTACAAAGAGGAAGATGCAACCTTTTCTTTTTAGGTTCCATATTAGGAAGCTCCTGACCATGCTGGTGTTCTGATACTTCAGGAAATCATTATCTTGGACCAGGGAAATAAAGACTGGAGCATTGAAAAATGGGTCAGAATAAAACTAGCAAGCTGACTTCCCTTGGCTGTGGGAGAAGCAAAAGAATCAGCTTTCAGTAAGAGACCCTGACTACACAGAACATTTCCAGCTAAAGCAAACCAATGAAATATCAAGACAGGCCTCTAACTCAGTGGCTTTTTAGAGCAGACTCCCACATTTTCACTCATGAATGAGCCCCGTGGGAAAGGGTCACTCCCAGCTATGCGTCCAGCCCACACTGCCTGGTGGATCCAAACAGCCTGCTGATGTTAGCAGCCATGCACGGGTCTGTCCCAGGATTGCAGCAGCATTGGAAAGTTCAAACTACGCATCAGGAACTAGCAAGAGTGCTGGTAGAACAAACAGATTTCAGTCGGGTTTCAGTGCTGGATCAAAAGCTCCTAAGTTTACTCACATTGTACCAAAGAGCTATGCCACTTTGCAGTCAGAGCTCAAGCTTTCATCTCAGGACCTTGCAGAAAGACACACTAGGATTCCAGATTCTCTCAAACAGACTTGCTGCTGATCTCTCAACGTCAGACAAAGAGCTTCTTTGTCATTCTCTCATTCACATAAAAGTACATGGTCTTAATGCAATGGGTTTCCATCCTCAAATTACAGAAAACTCGCCCTCAGTTCTTCTTTAAAGCCTCCCATTTCTCAAAGGTTTCAACACCAGGAGCAGTCTCCCACTAAAGGAAGGGATGCTGAGTATTGCTTTGTACAAGAGGGTGGACAGGTCTGCATCACATACAACACCATCTCTTTGAAAAACAGCCATTTGTTGACCGACACAGAGAACCAAAATCACCTTTAGGAGTAGAATACCATGCCAAGAGCGTGTCATTGTGTCCTTTTGCTCCTTTACTTGCTCCACATTCACCACTCCCTGAATGTGCCAAATAGAAGTAATGCTGACTCATGAAATGTGGGTCAATTCAATGAAGGCACAGTCCTGTTTTGACTGCATTCCACTACTGTCTTACTCCAGTAAAACACAGCAAAGAAATATGTCCATCAAAGGCAAGAAAAAAGAGTTGCCAGTTATCTTTGGCTAAGTAAACTGCATGATCACAACAATACAGAAGAAACATGAATCTGTGTGGTTTACACTTTGCACTCTGGAAATCCTATCTTTGTGTGATCACATCTGAACAGCTGCGCAGAACAGCAATAGCATCACAAAGAAACTTGGGAGTCATCCTGTCCCACTCCTGCTTCTGCCATACTTCAGCAAACCACATCCTCCACCCTTGTCAATTCTGATTTGTACCCTGGAGCTCAGAGACCAGCTAGCTCTGAGCTTCACACTCAAATTCTACAAAAAAAGAAGCTTACGATCCAAAAATAGGCTAGTCAAAGAAATTCTTAGGTCAGTAAAAGGTCCATACTTTTCACTTATCTAAGAATTTATTTAAGTTTAAATGCTATTAAAAAAAATCTCTCTCCAGAGAGATGTCTGCAGGAGACATCAGGATTTGCTGAGCCTGAGCTTCGTGCAGTGCAGACACTCTGAGTGGAAAAAATAATTCTACCTAAACAGAACAAAAGACTCACTATTTCTTCTGGGCTTATTCCATATAAATGGTCCATCAGCCTGGAGAAGATGCCATGAGGTAAAGACAACATCTCCACAGCTCTCAAGAGTAAACTCTGCCCATATTCCAATCACCAAAGCACACTTTGATCTATGTGTAAATGTTAGGCACTCAGACACTGGTCTGAAGGGGAACACGTTCCCATGAAGGGAACAGCCTACAGAGTTGCACCAGCACTCCAACAACACAGAATAATTGTCCTTACGTTTTTTGCCGTTGATGTGATCCAAGAAGTTAATGGAGTCTTTCACCACGCAGTCACATACATTACAGTAATACCTAGCAGGAGAGAGAGAGAAAAAAAAAACATTAACTCCAAAGCATGAGATAAACCTCACAGAACAACAATTTGAAATTACCTAAAATGCAAAATCTCCATGTCATTTGAACCTACTAGTTCTAACTCAGACTGCTGCTCTAGGCTAAACTCAAACCAATCCAAAGCCACAGCACTCAAAGTCCTCACTGGAGCAACCAAAACAAGCACAATCCCAGCAACTGCATCATCTGGTCTCAGTCACTGAAAGATCAGGCTTCTGATTAGGACACAACTCTATCCAGGCCGAGAAGGAAGCTACTTCAGGGAAAAGATGTGTAAGGCCATACTCCAGACTGACAGAGCAGCCAAAGTCAGTGCAGGATTTACCAGCCCTGATGCTGATGCCGCTCCAAGAGATGATATAAACCAAAAAGAGCTGAATCATAACAATGATGGACATGGCTTCTTCCCCTTCCAGTTGCAAAGAACAAGGTGGAATGGTCTCTGCAACATCCCAATGTTCAGCTGCCCTCCTCCACAGCAGGACTGGCCACACAGCCCAGGATTCCCCTTGGATTCTGACTGCAGCCTGCTGCAGGCTCTCACTCAGCTGCAAGGCAAGTCTTCCCACACCTATCACCTTGCAGAAGCAACTCCCTGCTTTCCACCCATCTTAACAGCTTTGGCACAGCTGGCATTTGTATCCCTGGGTATTGGTCAGGGCTGTCTGGTGCTCTCCCTGGCACTACTGGCTACTAGGCTATGATAGTGAGGCACCAACAGGCATACTCTTAAAATGGCACAAGCTTAATGCATGCACTTCAGCATCTGGATGGCGTAGGGAAAGCCAAGAACCCTTTCAGCCTTTGGCCAAACATGTCCTATTCCCCTGCAAAAAAACAGGGACAAGATGACCTTTAAAGGTCCTTTCCAACTCAAATGATTCCACAATCCTATGTTCCACACACAGAGAGACCAGATGCCATTCCTAAGAATGGTATCTGGATATTTCTTTCTCCCACTCCCAACACTTGGACATCACAACAACAGATCAAGCCTCACTGCAAGGAAGCCTCCTGGCTAACAAAACCCAAGTGGGCAGCAGAGATCTACCTCAGCTATTCCAAGAGGGCAAAGCAACGCTGATCTCAAGCCATAACACCTGAAGTGGCTCAGTTTGCTGTGTCTCTTTCACACATTATCCCGAAGACACAGTTTAGGTGTAATGCAGTGTAGTGCTATCTCACCAGCCTTAAATACAGGGGAAAAATCCCCACCAGCACTCTGTAAGGGCTCACTGCTTTATCACAGCCCCACACGTTATCAACACAATCCAGATTCCAACAAAAAGGGCAGGACATACCCTCCCATCTCTGACTGAGGGGTAGTTTTGGTAATGACAATGGTTTTCCCCAGCTTCGATTCCAAGTCCACTTTGTAGTCTCGGTGCCGCAGAAGTTCCCTTTTGACAGGCTGAGCTGGTTTGCCTAAAACATAAGCAAAAGTCTCAGATGTTCATCAGAAAAGGTCAAGCTTGCCCTGCTGGATTTCACACTCCTCTTTGTCAAGGGGAGCATATCAGAAACCCATGATTTGTGCAGAAATAGCACTCAAGTTTTTGTTTGTTTTGTTGTTTGCTTGGTTTTTGTTTTGTTTTTGAAGTTAGTAAAGGATATCACCTCCTCCTCACTATGTAAGCTAAAATTAAGACTGTTAGAAGAAACAGGCAGATCTGTGAGGTACCTCCAGCTCTGACTGGGGTCATACTCTCAAGATCTTCCTGTTTCCAGGGGCTGATTATTCCTCTCCCTCCACAAAGAATAGGCCAACAGAGACAAAGATTCTCAGTAATTATTTTTGTCGGGGAAAAAAAAAAAAAATCAGTGGCTAGCACAGGAAAAAAGGATCAGAGCAAGCCAGCCTTGAATTGCTTCTATTTCCCTTTGGGGTTTCATTTCTAGCTGCTCTATCGCTCCCAGGAGGGTTTGGGTGAGTCACTGCCAAAAGAGCAAAGCTTGCCTGGAGTCAGTACACTACCCACCATCTTTCTTTTCTCTCTCCTCCGTGAGCCGCTTCTCTGCAAGTTTCTCATATTCATCTTTGTCCCACTTTCGGCGGAAGTCCAAGTTCTTCGTCTGAGAAGGAAACAAAGCGTATTAACATTTATCGTACAGTCTGACTAGCTCTAAGGGGAGACTGAAGAAAGACATGGAAATGTTTGACCTAACAGGCCACAGTAGTGAGTTAGGGGCACCACACTACTTTCCCATGTCCTCTGTTTTCATATCCAGGAACTAACAGGATAACACTGAGCATGCCTATATCTACTTCTTCTAGAAGGATTGCTTAGAACTGAACAAAGTAATGAGCTTATCTTAATAGTTCCCAAGATGATCACTCATTCCTTCCTTTTGAAAAACAGGCACAAACAGCGTTGAAACTGCTAGACCCAAAACTGCACAAGCACCACCCGATGAACACAAGATAGTCATTAGCAGATTATATACGCTTCTTCCAAAGATTAAATCTCAGTTACAAATACCAGACAAGGAAGACAGGAAGATGCAGGAGTACAGAAGAAGGATGTGTCTCCCTGCTCTCAAAGATATCAGCAGTACATTTACATGTCATGGGAACCAAAATACTGAGTTTGCTACTGAATCACAGGAACCATGAAGAGTTTTTCAACTGAGGCATGCATGGGAGCAGAACAAAAAAAGCTCTGAAAACTCCAAATGTCAAAGCAGGACATGGAGATATTAGGAAAGGTTACTGTGATACACACAGTGAGCTGCCCCCCTCCTTTAACTCCCCATTTTAGTCAACCAGTGAATGGAAGAAACATTTTGGAAGCAGCGTGACCCTTCATCAGTCCCTGAAAGCACTTTAAACTGGCAGTGACAGGATAAACAGTGTGAAGAGAGGCAGAATTCAGGTAAAGCTGGCACCAGATTAATAACACGACTAGGGTAAAAGTCCCCCCACCCCCAAAAGAACAGACACCAATGCTGAGGGCAGAAGTGATTTGCCAAGAACTCTTTTTCTATTCACACACTGACTTGGCACAGCACCTTCCCAGCGGCTGCCCAGCATGCAGCAAGGGCCACAAGCCCCTGCACTTGGCAATGGTCAGGGCTTACAACTCACACACTTCTCTACCCTGTTAAGAAGATAACTCCCATACAGCTAGAAAGCTGCATTTCACTCAGGGTGGCAGTGAAAGGCTCTCGGTTTCATATATAGAAAAAAAAAAAAAAAGGAGGGATGTATTTTAAAACACCTCCAGGAAAAGAGGACCCACCCCCACCCACTGCCTCTCTGCTCATCCAAATCAAGAACCCAATCACAATCTAAAGAAAATAAATCCCATTTGAAGCTATAGCAGCAGCAGCAGCCATTTAATGATTTCTCCTCTGGCAATCCTTCAAATGGAGTGAACAACTACTGATAAGAACGAAAATACCTTAGGGAAGTAGAGAAAAATTCTCATTTATTCCCAGAGCTTCTAAAGCACTTTAAGCATGTCATAACAGGTTTTATTAACCACCCTGAGCAAAAGACAAGAAAATATCACAGAGTGCAAATTAATGTTTTGGGGTATTTTCCAGAACCTAGATTCTCCCGCATAGCAGCACATTATCACAAATCATGACCACTCAGAGCCCCAGGAGGAGACAACTTACTTGCTGCTTCACTCTTCTGTTGTAATAAAAGGGAAATTGCTGTTCATGGATCTTTTACCATCTCCCTAGTGCCGGTGCAATGAAAGAAAGCAAACCCGGCTGCGTGCTGGGCATCTCTGACAAGATCTTGGATAGACATTATCCAAAGAACTTTTTTTTTTTTCTTAATTGTTCTGACAGAGGAAGGGTTGCAGCAAGCGCTAACCTCTCCAACCTCTTTTTCTAACAGCTAATAACCAAAACTGCCCTGGAGCCTCCTGTTCACTGTGGATGTAGGCACCAAATGACTGACGCAGCATCAGTGTCAAAGCCCAAGCATAGGCACAGGAGTCTCTGCCCTGGCTCTAAGTAACAGGATCACAACCCCAAGCAGTTGAAAACAAAACTTCACCTCCTCGTTCCCTGGCAGGCATCCTGCTCCACGTGCTCTCCCGGCATTGCTTGTTTTCAGCAAGTGGCTTCAAGCAAAGGGAAGATTTGCCAAGGAAGCAGAAGAACACAGCCCTACAGTGCTGAGCTGTTCTAGGTATTAGAGGAGCTGTCTGAACCAGCCTGGCTCTCCAGTCAGTTCACACCAACAGTATTTGCCTCACTCACCCTATCTCAGCATTCCCAACACCAAATCCTGCAGCTCCACAAAGGCAGCAAGACCTCACTGCCCTGCCACACAAACCAAACAACCCCACGAAGTAATCACACCTCACAGGAGTTATCACTGCCACAGATAAGGTGGCTTCCCCATGCAAGGCAAAGGGGCAGCTGGCAGACACTTCAGCACACAGCAGGACAGGCCCTTATCAACTGCACAAACGGGCTGAAAAGCAGCAGGGCAGGACGAGGGCGGACAGCAGGGAGGGGGATGCCTGCACACACCCCCCGCCGAGCACCAGGATGCCGCGGGACAGGTCCGATCCCTTCAGCTGAAGGAGAAGGGGTGCTTGCGAGGCAGGCCAGGCCCTAAGAAGGGAAGACAGGGGTTGGTCTCATCCCCCTTCAAACTCTCGGGGTCCCTGACCGTCCCCTAGCCGCCCACGGAGCAGCGGAGACGAGAAGTCCCGCGCAGGCCCCGCCGCGTCCCCTCGGAAAGGCCCTGCCCCGCGGCCCGCCCACAGGCCCCGAGCCCGGCCCGGCTGCCCCACCCCCACCCTGAGCGCCCCGCGCCTCCGGAGCGGCCCCTCCCGCCGCGGTCCTGCCCGTGACATGCCCACGGTCTCTGGGGAGGAGGGAGCACGGCCCCGCCGGCGGCACCTACCCCGCTGCCCGACGCCATGTTGAGCTGCAGGCGACAAGGGAACGGGAACTGTCGCGCTATGCGCGCCCGCGTCGTAAAGCGAAGCAATCCACCCAAACACCAACGAGTGCACAGCACTTCGACCTAGAGCGGCGCGACTCCCCACCGCTTCCGGTCTCTGCCGCCCGCCATTGGCTGCCCGGCCGGAGCGCCCCGCCCACAGCAGTGCTCTGGTCTCGTCCTGCCGTGGGAACTCTATGGTCCCGGTTCGGTCATGCTGTGGACGTGCCCGCTCGTTGCGGCCGCCCGGTGCCCGGTGCGGCTTTCCCGGCCCTGCCCGCGCCCCGGCCCGCTGCTGCTCGGGATCCTCTGCCGGCAGGTGCGGGCAGCGGCGGGCTCAGCCGGTGTTGAGTGTGGCCCGGCTCTGAAGACGCCCAAGGTAAGGGCAGCGTGATGCGGCGTGGTACGGCGGGGGCTGTCCCGGCGCTCAGCGGCCGCTCTTCGTCCCGCCCAGGGCACCCGTGACCACCACCCCGCGCAGATGGCGCTCCGCGAGCGGCTCTTCGGCACCGTGGTGGCGTGCTTCAAGCGGCACGGGGCGGCCGCCATCGACACCCCCGCGCTGGAGCTGCGGGTGAGGACGCGGAGCCCTGGCTCGGAGGGCACTGGGAGGTGGGGGGTGTCCCCCGGTGCTCCCCACTCCAGTCGTGACACTGGGCGCCCTTCCATCCCATGCGATTCTTTCGGGAGTCCTCACCCTGTTCCTGTTCCCTGTCCTTTATGCGAGGGGCTGAGGGTCTCCAGGAAGGTGGGGAGGCCACGCTGCTCTCACAGGGCCTCGCGGTGGCTTCAGCCTGAAAAACGAACATCCTGCCTCAGTGACGGCTCACAGCCGAGCTTTGGGTCGGGTCACTACTCAGAGGTCGGGCTCCCCTGCTTGTCCTCTGTGCTGGGGAGCGCGTGCTTTGCATCTCGCTGTTCCTTGCCTCCTCTGACTGTCACCTCACTTCTCTCTAGGAAACGCTGATGGAGAAGTATGGAGACAACTCAAGGCTCATCTATGAGCTGCAGGATCAGGGAGGAGAACTGCTGGCTCTGCGCTACGACCTGACTGTATCCTGCCTTTACTGCATGCAGAATATGCAGCTTTGGTGGCAGGAACAGATACGAACTGAGATTATAGCCACCTCTGCCTAGTTTATAGGCATTAGGTAGATCATCTATGTCCTGAACTGTCTGCAGATCCCAACTTTTTCCCATCAAGATGACTGAAGGCTCCTTCCCACTAGCCAGTGGACATCCCTTCCAGTCTGATTTTTTTTTTTAAATCTGTGACCTTCTTTCAAATCAGCTCCCAGCTTGTCTGATATCTGCAGGAAAGCTGCCCTTTCTTCCTTTGTCTGTGCTCATTCAGTATGCTCCGTGTTGCTGATCTTACTGCTTCCTTGTTACAGTGTCCAGCTCTGTGCCCTGCTGTCCAGGCCATGCCACCTTTCCAGTGCTGTGGTAGTTCTGAGAAAGCAAAGGTGTTTGCTGCATATAGAAAGCAAGCATCCATCCTGGGCCTTTTCCATCTCCATAACACACCTAAAAAGCTCTTGTGCACTATATGCTGTATTTTCTCTATGTCACACATTAAGAAAGCAAAATGACCTAGTAAAGGTCTATGTTGGCACGGTGTTGACTTGCTGTGGTTATGGAGGAAATGCAGTTGTACTACAGGAGCACAGCATTCTCATGACAGTGGTATTCATCATCAGCAAGGCTGTGGTTTGGTTCCAGCTCTGGAGGTGAAATGAAGATGGGGAGCTTGAGGTTTAGCTTTTTGCACCTCAGAGGAGCTCCCTATTCCCATCCTTAACTCTTCAGTCCCCCAGGTGCCCTTTGCTCGCTATTTGGCAATGAACAAAATCACCAACATCAAGCGCTACCACATCGCCAAGGTGTACAGACGGGACAACCC
>NC_034420.1:224608-226642 GCF_002078875.1 Numida meleagris
GTGGCCGGAGGTGGTCGCTACGATGGTCTGGTGGGAATGTTTGATCCCAAGGGACGGAAGGTGCCATGTGTGGGGGTCAGCATTGGCATTGAGCGGATCTTCTCCATCCTCGAGCACAGAATAAAGGTAGTTGCTGCTGGCAGTGTTCTGCATAGGGGCAGGCTCTCAGAAGCAGTTACTTGTAACTTGAGCTCCACATTGTTCAGGAGGAAAGGATTTTGGAGGTGAGGATGAGTCATCTCAAGCCTAAACATCCATGCAGAACACAGAACCCATCAGGCTGCAGTTGTGAGCAGCATTTTGTAGCAGATGCTAAAGAGGTTTCAGAGAAAGCCCCTCGGTTTGGTCTTAGGTCAAGTGTGATGAAATAAGTGAACTGCTGCTATGAGGTGTGTTCAACTGACGTGGTTGCTTCCATGAGTGTGTCTGTCCTTGCAGGCTTCAGGGGAGAAAGTCCGAACAACTGAGACACAAGTGATGGTGGCTACACCTCAGAAGCATTTACTTAGTGCAAGACTGAAGCTCATCTCTGAGCTCTGGGATGTAGGAATCAAGGTAAAATCAGTGTGTGGGCTTGGTACGGGAAGGAGCCAGGGAGGGAGAGCATCAGGGAAGTTCTAGCACAGCCTCATTCCACTGTCTGTCTGTCCAGCATGGGTCTGCGTGAGATCTATCAGGCCTGAGAGGACTAAAGGCAACTGCTGGTGCAGAGTAATGAGTTTTCTGTGGAGTTCTGGTGCCTGCTGTTTTGTTCCAAGATCCATCAGAGCAAACTTTGCATTGATGATTCACCACTGCTTCCTTCTAGGCAGAAATGATGTACAGGAAGGATCCTAAGCTGCTAAAACAGCTGCAGTATTGTGAAGACATGGGGATCCCCCTTGTTGCCATTATAGGAGAGGAGGAGCTAAGAGATGGAGTTGTCAAGCTGCGAGATGTCGCAACAAGAGAGGAGGTGAGAATACCTTTCTACAGCAGGTTTCAGAGGTGTTTTCAAAATCCAGCCATTCCAGAAAGGCTCTAGGTTTTCCTGGAATTCCACTGGAGAGCTGTATCATGGATCTGGCAGATGACTGCTCCTTTCTGCTTTCTTTGTAGGTTGATATCCCAAGAGAAGAGCTTGCTGCTGAGATCAGAAGAAGGCTGGAGTCCTAGGAGTCTTCTGTCTGGAGCTGCACAACTGGAAATCCCACTGTCCCTAACCTTCCTGCTGAAGTCTCCTCACTACCCACTGGGATTAGGATTCTGTGCCAGACGCAGGCCGTGGCAGTGGACAATCTGCTCAGAAGGAGCAAGCAGGTTTTGAAAATCATGTATGGTGCTATGACCTGGTTAACTGCTGAGGGCCAGGCCCAGCTTCCGTGCTCTGAAGCAGTGTGAAGTGAGGCTGTGCAGGGTACCAGGGGTGGTGGACAAGGTGGCACAGTGATGGCAGGCAGATGTGACCCAGCGGCTCGAGCCAGTGAAAGCTGAGTCCCTGCTGGGTCCGGGGCCAGGCTGCCCGTGTGTGGCAGCACCTCTGCCTGACCGAGGGAGCTGTGCAGCTGCTGGGAAACTGAAACACAGCCTGTGAGCGCTGTGAGGGGCCGGCCTCGGTCTGCAGCCAGGCAGGCGCTGACGGCAGCCGGCACGGCGAGTCTGGCTTGTGGTGTCCCTCTGCCGCGGGCTGTCCAGTCACGGCCGGGCCTGCTCCGAAAGCACGGGGGCTGCAGGTGCTCCTACAGGGGGCAGGCGAGTAGGTAGCCACCGCTGGGGTGGCGCTGAAACCCTTTCGTACTGCTTCTTTAAAAATAAAACAAAAAGAAAGAAAGTCTCCGCATTCATTCCTCGGCCCGGCCGACCTCCGCTACCGCCAGCAGGGCAAGCTGCAGCCCGGCACTGCGCAGGCGCGGTCCGGCACGAGGCAGTGCTCAGGCATGGTCCCGACAGTTGTCAAGAGCGGCAGTGCGCAGGCGCGAGCCCCGGTCCCGGCAGTGCGCAGGCGCGAGCCCCGGTCCCGGCAGTGCGCAGGCGCGAGCCCCGGTCCCGGCAGTG
>NC_034420.1:226738-230638 GCF_002078875.1 Numida meleagris
GCGCAGGCGCGAGCCCCGGTCCCGGCAGTGCGCAGGCGCGAGCCCCGGTCCCGGCAGTGCGCAGGCGCGGCGCGGCACCGAGGCGGTCATGGCGGAGGAGGCGGCGGTGCGGGAGCAGGCGGAGTTGGTGCGGCGGCTGAAGCAGGTCAAGGCCGAGCCTGACGAGGTGCGGCTGCGTTCTCCGGGAGGGGCCCGGTGTTGACGGGGAGTCAGGGGTGGTGGTGGTGCGGGCCGAGGACGGGCGCTGAGGGTGAGGAGGGCGCGGGGGGACCGGGAGCAGGAGTGTGCGGGGGACGCTGGGCTCACCGGGCCCCTCCTTCTTTCGCAGATTGCCAAGGAGGTCGCGAAGCTGCTGGAGATGAAGGCGCAGCTGGGGGGAGATGAGGGGAAACACAAGTTTGTGCTCAAGACCCCCAAGGTAAGCTCCGCCGGGCGCTGGTGCCTCTGGGCGCGGGAGGCCCGTGGGCCGGGCCGTGCTGTGGGCGCTCGGACGAACCCGCCCATAAATTCCATCGTGACCGAGCTCTGTTGTAACGGCCCGGCGTGAGCGGCCTCGTATCGCTCTGGGTTGCTCATTTTTAAGCGAAGTTGTGACTTGCCCTGCCACAAGTGAGTTTCGATGCGGATGTTAAAGACCTCGTAGCACTGACCCCAAGCAGTGCCTGCACGCGTTGGCTCTGACAGACCAAGGCTCCCGAGCCGGCCCTGTCCCTGGGAGCCTTGGGGCAGGGGGTGAAGCTGCTGCGGGCTGGGTGAGCACGCAGCGCTGCGAAGCATTCCAGGTGCCTGGAGGTGGTTGCCAGGAATGCTCAGAACACATGGAAACATGGGGAGCAGTGAGGGCCTGGTGGCTTCTGGTGTCGCTTTGGTCAGTGAGAGTGGAGTCATCCTGCATAGTGAGCAGCTCTGGCCAGCTGCAGACATTTCTTTGTCCTCTTCCAGGACACTGCCCACCAGGGTAGCCTTTCAGTCTGTCTCCAGGTGTCTGAGAATGGTGTTGGTAATGTGATTCATGCTGAAGTTTCTTTGCATTTTGATGTTTCAACACAAGATGCTGGCCTGAAAGCCCCTGTGTTTTGGTGCTATGGCATGGAGGAGTTATGAATGTTGCTCTTGAATAAAAAAACATTACCTTAATGCCAGTGACTTAAAGGAAATGCCTCAAAGACGGTCTCCCATGTCCATTCCCTTTATCATATGTTTTGGTAAATGTTATCTGCGGTGTGGGACCTGGGAAGAGAAAGATCTCAGTATTCAAATATGCAGAGTGAGGACTTTGTGGCTCTGTGAGTGTCAGGAGAAACAGCTTGGGTTTCCAGCCTGTCCTAGCTGTGCCAGTGCACTGCTGAAAGCCCCTCGTCGCTGCACGATCTGTGGGTGGGGTGCTCCTCCTCTCTGCTTCCTCTAATTGTTGAGCCCTTGAAAATGAAAGGAACAGTTAACTGACAGTGAGTAATGTGTTCCTGGAAACCTAAAGGCTGTCAGTGAAATAATTCAGCAATGAAGATTAAAAGGGGACCCATACCAGTGAACTTAACAGGTTTCAAATGGTCTAAATACGGACCCAATCCCTCTGGCGTTTTAAGCCACGGATTGTTTGCATCACCTCTCACACTTGTCTGCTACTACGTACTTCTAACCCAATGCGTTCTTTGCTTTTCTTTCCCTTGCCTTGTCCCAGGGCACACGGGACTATGGCCCCAAGCAAATGGCCATTCGTGAGAGAGTCTTCAATGCTATCATCACCTGCTTCAAGCGCCATGGAGCAGAAGTCATTGATACACCAGTGTTTGAGCTGAAGGTGAGTGAGAGCACAGCACATCAGCTGAGCTGATGGGGATCATGCACTTGGAAGCCCGTGTTGAGGGCTGAGTGTTTTCCTACCATCTCCTAGGTGTCCTCCCTTTCTCTCTTTATTCTATGTGCTCTAGGGCTCATCACCGGATACTGAAGATGCTGTTTGTTCGTGTGTCCTTTTTTCTTTTCGTAGGAGACGCTGACAGGGAAATATGGAGAGGACTCGAAGCTCATCTATGATCTGAAGGATCAAGGAGGAGAGCTGCTGTCCCTGCGCTATGACCTAACTGTATCCTGCAACAGCCAGTGCTGAGGGGTTTTGTCATCTTTGCTGCTCCCCTTTTGTGGCAGTGCTGCCCAGAGCAGCAGGGAGGAGGAAGGAGGGAGGGCAGCCCCTTAGTATTCACCCCCTCCAGTCAGGGAGAATGCGAGCAGGTAATGTGACGCAGTGGGTGCAGGACTGTTGCTCAGTTATTTACACGGCCCATTGTTTAAATTAGTCAAAGTAGTACTTGTTGGTAGAAAGAAGGAAGATCTCTGCTGAGCACAGTTCCTTCTACATCAAGATAACCAGACTAGGCAGTGAGATCTAACCTAAGGCAGTGCTGGAAGATGCCCATAGGGTAAACGCCCCTGTGCTAGTGGCAGGATGTGCAGGCTGTATCTAGGTTGTTTGAGGAGACCTTGAGGAGCTGTGGCCAGTCCAGCATCTCTTAGCTGTTGCTTTGACCCACAGGTGTGTGCCATGCTGTGCTGGGGAGGTAGTGAGGCTTCGGCACTGCCCGTGACTGGTAACTGGGTGGGGTGATCCCTCCTCGTTCCCATCCTTAACCCTGTGATCACAGGTGCCCTTTGCTCGCTATTTGGCAATGAACAAAATCACCAACATCAAGCGCTACCACATCGCCAAGGTGTACAGACGGGACAACCCGGCCATNATGAACAAAATCACCAACATCAAGCGCTACCACATCGCCAAGGTGTACAGACGGGACAACCCAGCCATGACCAGGGGCCGCTACAGGGAGTTCTACCAGTGCGTGAGTGTTGCGGCCCTGTGCAGTGGGTGTAGGGATAGGGCTGCTTGGAAGGAGAGCTGGGAATTCCTGAAAGCTTCTGTGTTATACCAGCTGCCTAGACTCAGCTGCTGAGGGGTTGTGCAAGGTGCCTGGCTGAGCTGTGCTCAGACCAGGGTAATGCTGTAGCAGAGAGAATGCAATGCTGCACAGGAGAACAGCTGAGAGCCTGTCGTCAGCAGCTGCCCAGCTGTTACAGAGTCTCTGCATTTTCTTGTGCCTCAGGATTTTGACATCGCCGGCCAGCTTGACCCTATGATTCCTGATGCTGAGTGCCTGAAGATAGTGCATGAGATCCTGAGCGAGCTGCAGATTGGGGATTTTCTCATTAAGGTGAGACCAGAGCCAGGTATTTTTCACACATTTGTGCCTTCGCTTCCTGGCTCTAGTGTGCTGAGGAATTGAGACACCAGTCAAAGGACACAAGCAGACTCCCAACAGCTGCAGCTTCTAGCACCCCTTGGATAAGGGCAGGAGAAAATTGCAGTGGAACATCTTCCCTGAGCTAAGCATGCTTCTCCAACCTCCAGGTTAATGACAGACGAATTTTGAATGGCATGTTTGCCATTTGTGGCATCCCAGAGAGCAAGCTTATAACTACGTGCTCTACTCTGGACAAGCTGGACAAGGTAAGCATTGTGCTCTTACAGCAGATCACTTCCTCTCTTGGGTTGGATGTCAGGTGCAGGGCACTATCGTGGCTATTCTTATTGTAATAATGAAGCCATTAGTGTTTGTAAAGGATGCAGAGAGCTCTTAGGCTGATAGCAATGGCTAAAAATAAGACCTGGCATTTTCAGCGATCTTAGTTAACAGTCCCCGTGAGATACACACGGGTCATTAGTAAGGGTTGCTCTTGGAGAAGTATGTTATATTCCAGCATATGTTCTGGATACATGGGCCTCTGGGGACTGTGGCTGACGCAAATGTTCTGCAGTGACAGATGCTCTCTACTCACCTTGTAGATGCCCTGGAAGGATGTGAAGAACGAGATGGTCGGAGAGAAGGGGCTCTCACCTGAGGCTGC
>NC_034420.1:236773-246623 GCF_002078875.1 Numida meleagris
ATGAACAAAATCACCAACATCAAGCGCTACCACATCGCCAAGGTGTACAGACGGGACAACCCGGCCATGACCAGGGGCCGCTACAGGGAGTTCTATCAGTGTGTGAGTGTGGCCAGCTGCTCAGCCTGGCTGTAGGCTGGGCAATGGTTGTGGGGACGTAGGACCCATGGCTGTTATCCTGTAGCCACCTTCCCTGCAGCTCTGGGAAGCTCTTCTCCATCAAGTTCCCTTTTGGGTTTGAAAATCAGCTCCAGAGTGGGACAAACAGAACGTTGGTTGTAACACAGGGCACTGCCGTGTCAGGGGTCTGAGCTGTTGTAACCCCCAGGTACGGGTTGTGGTTTGCACTGTGGAGGGCAGCAGCTCCTTGCTCCATCCCACAGTGCTTGCCAGCTTTGCTGGGGGGAAGAATTTCCTTGGGGTCTCATATCTGGCAAGAGCTGAACAGCTGAGTGTGAGAGCAAGATGCATGAACCAGATGAGCGACTCAGCCGCAGCACGCATTGCTTCTATCCCACGCTTGGTCCATTTTATTTCAAACTAAGGGAAAAACCCAGAGGCCAAGTTACAGAACAAAGAAAGCGATTTCCTTTGTGACTTTCCCAGACAAGTGTGGTAGCCCTGAGGAATGGATTTGTTCCACTGTGCTAACACCGTTTCAAGGGCTTTGTGCCACAAGTTAATTTAATTGAGAATGTTTCTGTTTCATCATACAATTCTGGTTGATACCGTCCAGCTTCCGACCTTGATGAATTCACATTTTCAGACAACTTGGGATCTTTCCTTGCTGTCTCATTTGAAGAACCTTTCCAAGGTCTCATTCGTAGTCTAGCTGGAAAGTCTTCTCATATCCAGGCAAAACCTGTGTCTGACAGTTTACTTTTCCATGTGCCAATGCAGTTCTTTGAATGGTGGTATCCCATTTAAATGGTTATCCCTCGATACTTGTTCCTTCCCTTTCCCCAGTGAGCATTTTGGAAACATTTAGGGCAGTCTTCCCTTCCTAGGCCAGGTGGGTCAGGCTGTTACCTGCTCTCCCTGGAGGCGCTTTGCTTCGTGTTACTCACTGTACCTAGTTGCTGTTTTGTAAATCTTTTCTTAAGTGTGATTGATCAGCCCTTGGATATTTATGGTTTGTTTTTTTTTTTTTTCCAATGCCATGCCCAGCTTCCACGGGGATTGCATCATTCTTCCTCATGCTCAGCTATCAGAGGGCTGACTGATGCAATCACATCTCTTTCTTTCTTGTTGCCCCAGTTTTATTATTTTGGAAGCTTGGTGAAACTGTATTGAAATTTACTCACCATTCACTCCCATGTTCCTAGTTGTTCTTTTACTCAAAATCTGATAGAAAAATTTGCATGTGGGGAATTGTAAATTGGAGTTGAACAGAAGGTTTCCTTTTGCTTCTGTGTTTTTCTTCTCTGAATTTTGGTGCTCTCTTTGTTTTCCTATCACGGGGTACCAGCCCATTGAGACATCTTGCTGGTAAGCCATAGCTGTACATACTAGTTCTTCTGGTAATCCGTGGTGGAGGCCAGTCAGAGTTTTTACTTTCTTTTTCTGTCTTTGCAGTTGAAACTTTGGTTTTGCATCAATTGCAATCACTTCTGTCTTATTCCCACTGCGTGCCTTAATTTGCTTGCTCCTTTAGAAGGAAAAAGAAAGAGAACATTTTGAGGATTGAAATCTCTCCTTTCTGATTCCTTTGTTCTATTTATTTGCTCTTGATGATCTGTCTGTCTGTTGTTGTTGTTTTTCCACCGTTTCTGTTGCCTTTTGCAAACAAACTGCTTATAACAGCAGAATCAAAGCTGTGGCCGCAGCCATGCCAGCCGTGCTGAAATGCTCTCTGCCTTTTCTTGTGCCTCAGGATTTTGACATCGCTGGGCAGTTCGACCCAATGATTCCAGATGCTGAGTGCCTGAAGATAATGCATGAGATCCTGAGTGACCTGCAGCTTGGGGACTTTCTCATTAAGGTGAGACTGGGTCTGGATCCTCAGGTGGGTTTCTTTGGGCTGCAGTGGGAAGCAGTGATTGTTCCTGTGGTTTTACACAACGACACCTGCCCACTGAGGCCAGATCCAGAGCCCTTGTCATCCTCCCTCTCTGCCTTCTTGTGGTGTGTATGCTGAAAGGCTGTGCTTCATTGCAGGATCCCCTTTAGGTGGGAATGCGAGGAGGTTTCCTGAGGCCATAGTTAGTAAGAGTTCTCTGTAGCATCAGCCATGGTCCCCTGCAAAACAACCAGCAGTCAAGAAAAAAGCTGACTGTTGCATTCACTGCCTGCAATAAAATACGGTCTCTGGCCCAGGGTTCCTGCTTTTGTCACAGCTATCTCTGTCCCTTTAGGAGGGACATCTCCTGTGTGCACTATGTCATTAGCAAACTCCTGCCTTCCACCAACTCCTTCCCAGCACTGAGGCCTCTTCCAGAGGAAGAGTAGTGCTCTACTGAGCATTAGGCTGAGCTTGCCGTGTCTTCGAAAGACCTCTTACCTTGGTATGGCAGTAAATGATGCTGGATGTGGAGCTCAGCCAGAATGGGAAGGCTGTAGGAGAACAGTGGGTTGGAGGGCCTGATGTGCAGGAGGTCAGTGGGGTCTCTGAGAGGGCCACAGAGCCACGTTGTTGCTGTGCTATGCAGGGAAAGAGCAGCGTGGGCTGGGTGCTGCACCCTGAACTACCAGCCCTGCCCTGTGCTCAGTTACCTGCCCAGGGACCAGTCAGAGATGAGCTGAAGTGCTGTGCTTAGAAACTGCCTCTCTGGATCTAGTGCAGCTGGATCCATGTCTTCTGTGGGGGATTTTGTGGTTGATACTGATGCTGGAGGGTTACATCCTCCTGAGCAGTCTTTGTTTCTGTCTAATTTAACTGTGCATGCTCTCACTACCCGTGGAATGTTGAATTCAGCTAAGCCCTTGGTCTCAATTACCTTCTCTTACAGAACATAATTAAACCATGGAATTGAGTTGTACTATCAAAAGGGAAAAAGGAAAAAAGAAAATCTCATAGCAAGGTTTTAACGTATCAGATGTCCCTTTGTTATTGTACTGGCAGTGCAGGGAACATAGCAAATTAATCTCCTAAGTCCGTGGTCTGTTCCTGAGCTATTTTTACAAATCCACGTATGAGGTGATTTGTAGGTCCCTGTGTTGGATTTACATGGCAAGGTTTGGTAGCACAAGTGCTGCAAGAAGAGATCAGGAGCTGTCCTTGTGTTGGACAGAGACAATTCTAGCCAGCTCCTAAAGGGACCCATCGCTGGCCCAAGCCAAGCGCATGCCAGAGCAGAGCTTCCCATGCAGCCCGTGGAGAAGCAGGTTGTATCTCTGCAGCCTGTGGTGGACCCCACGCTGCAACAGGGAGACGTGGAGGGATCAGTTTGGGAAGGGCTGCGTGCTGTGCGCAGAGCCCACGCCGGGTCAGGGAGCAGCACGAGGGTGAGGGAGCAGCAGAGACTGAGTGTTGTGGGCTGACTGCAGCCCCCATTCTCCATCCACATGCAGTGCTTGTGGGGATGTGCGGAGGAGACAGAAAAGTAGAGAGTAAAGTTGAACCTGGGAAGGAGTGGTGGGGGGAAGGTTAGCTGTTTTGTTCTTTTTCATTTTCCTACTCAATTTTTAATTGGCAACAAATTAATCAACTGAGACTGCTTTGCCCTTGATAGTAACTGGCGAATGATCTTCCTGTCTTTGTCTGGACCCACAAGCTTTTTCATCTTATTTTCTTTCCTCCTGTAGAGAGCAGCTTGGTGGGTGCCTGGTGGTCACTGTAGCAGTACTGCTCTTCCTTCTTGCTCAGTGCCAGCGGCTCCAGGAGGAGAATGTGATGGCTTTCCCTAGGCCTGACAGCCTGAGCTTGCTGGCCTGCTCCTGGGGAAAAGGCAGCTTAGCTCCCCAGGAATGGGGAGAGATAGAAATTACCCAGAAACTGTAAACAGCAGAAGATGCTGGCAGCCTCCCTCTAGGGTGATTTCAAGTAGACTGTGGTGTGATTCTTGTAGCATCCCTTGCTCCTCTTTGCTGACTCACCACGTTCTTGCAGTGTTCATTTTCTCACTTTTCCTCTGCCAGCTCTTAATCCACAATGAAATTTTATCCCCTTCCAACTGTGGTTTCTTGAGCATTTAGAAAGGTATGTGGGCAGAAGGTTTTGAAAATGCATAGAGCTGCCTTTATTTCACCATGGATTTGCCCTGGGAGATAACCTGCACATCAGAACGCCAGAGTTTCTGGGGCACAAGTTTCCCATGGAGGTAGGATGGATGCTAATTTCATTCTTCTGTGCTTAGAACTAGAGAGAAGAAGAACTGGACTCATCTGAAGCATCTGCTTGAGCTCATGGCAATTGGCTTTCTCCTTGTCTCCCAGGTCAATGATCGGCGCATCCTTGATGGGATGTTTGCAGTTTGTGGTGTCCCAGACTGCAAGTTCCGAACGATCTGCTCCAGCGTCGACAAACTCGATAAGGTACGGCCTGGAGCTTTAGGCTGCACCTGCTGGGCATTCTGTGAGTCTCTGTCCTGTGGGCTCTTAGCGAGGTCACAGCTGTGACCTATTCATGAATGCTGCATGGAAGCCAGTGCTGTTCTCAATTGGCAATGTGATGTCTGGCATTCTGGCTGAGAGCACGGAGCGTGCTGCAGCTGCACGTTGCTGGCCATGAGGTTTCAGCATGATCAGGACATCACTACGCAGCTCACACCTCTGGCTGGTTTGGGACCTGGGGGAGACAGGGACATCAGAGATGCAGCAAGGGGGAGTGAGGAGGACATGTGTGGACAAGGTTTCAGTGCTCAGCGGGAGGCAGAGGAAAGCATTTGGAGTGAGAAGGTGTAAGAGACCAGAAATACAAGCCAGGAAAGAATTACCAGCAGTGCTTTCCTGCCTCCTGGGCTGGGGAAGGATGGTCAGTTTGGTATGTGCTGCATTGTGTGCCTCCTTAGAGCATGTCTTCACACCCATCTGTTGCTGTCATCAGTGCAAGGTTGTTTTCCTAGGAGCAGGGTTCCAAGGCTGGCCTGGACTGTGCAGCATCCTAGCAGCCCACATGCAGTCATAGGAAAAGCAGATTGCTCAGTGCAGTAAGTTCTGGGGCTTTCAAGCTTTTGGGCAGCTTTGGTGACTGCAGGATTAGGATACAAAAAGACCATTCAGAAGTGCAAGAGATGGAGTTATGACCATGCCCTGAGGGCATTTAATCCGCTGCTTCACTCATGAACCTTTTAACCACCCCAATGCTTGATGGAGTTCTGCAGTATAGAGATGTGCTGAGGGCAGGTGTTTGTTCGCCTGTATGGGGCAGTACTGTCAGAGACCTTCCTCAGGGGAGGCCATATCCCTGAGGCAGTGGCTGATGTTCTTCTCATCCCTCACAGATGCCATGGGAGGAGGTGAGGAGCGAGATGGTCGGAGAGAAGGGGCTCTCACCTGAGGCTGCGGATCGCATTGGGGAGTACGTCCAGCTTCATGGTGAGCACGGTGGGATCCAGCCCTTGCCCTCCTCCCTGTTCTGTTGCGCTCCCTATGAGTGCACCTGCTCTCCTCTGTGCCAGGCAGGCTGGGGCAGGCATACCCTGGTCAGGGACAGAGGGGCACAAAGCAGCACACGTGGCAGCCTGGGCACGTCATTGCAGGTGCTGCCTCACTGACTGACCTGAGGCACAACTTGTCCCCGCAGGTGGCATGGACCTGATTGAGCAGCTTCTCCAGGACCCAAAACTGTCCCAGAACAAGCTGGCCAAGGAGGGGCTGATGGACATGAAGCTGCTGTTTGAGTACCTGACACTGTTTGGCATCACGGGGAAGGTGAGGAGGAGCAGAGGCAGGAGAGAGTGCTGCTCTCCTGGCTGGGCAGCCCTGGGCCCCTGACCATGGCCACTGAAGGTGTTTCTCTTGCATCCTGCAGATCTCTTTTGATTTGAGCCTGGCACGAGGCCTGGACTACTACACAGGAGTGATATATGAGGCTGTCCTGCTACAGCAGGACAACGACCATGGAGAGGAGTCAGTTAGCGTTGGGAGCGTGGCCGGAGGTGGTCGCTACGATGGTCTGGTGGGAATGTTTGATCCCAAGGGACGGAAGGTGCCATGTGTGGGGGTCAGCATTGGCATTGAGCGTATCTTCTCCATCCTCGAGCAGAGACTGGAGGTGAGTGCGCTGTTACTGAGCTAAGCACAGTGTTTACATTCTCCCCATGTATTCCAGTCCAGCAAATGCCAAAGTGACTCTTACTGGGGCCTTTGATAGAGAACCTAGCCAGGCATATGCTGTGTTCTACAGCAGGAATCAACCAGTTCAGTCTCCTGTTTTCTCTGGCTTCAGATGTGACCTCTTTTCTACAGTCCCCACTACAGCTCCACCTGGAGGGAGCACTGTGATCTCCAGCTGTACAAGGTGCCTTGATCAGATGCCTTGGTGTTGCCCCTGCCCTAGGCATCCATGTGACCACACCACCTTCATGGCAAGCCAGCGCTGCTCTGCGAGGCTCAGGGGTAGACAGCCTTGCACGTGGTACTCGTCCTGTTGAGAGCACTGCAAAGACCAGATAGGGGCTGGATCTCCCATGGTAGAGAGTATGGTGCCTTTGTCAGTGTCTGAAGTACAGTTTTCCTCTTCCCTCCTCCTCAGAGCTGCTCTAGCAGTTTGTTCTCAGTCCTATTCAGTGGATGTTGCAGAGGTCTTGGTAGGATCCCAAAACAATGCCACGCATTTCCCTCCTGCAGAGCACTGTTGTGGGGAGAACTCTTGGCAGCCAGACCCAACTGAGACTGACAGTGCTGGAGCATCTCAGTTTGCTGCTGTTAGCCTAACCTGTAGTTCCCAGTCCGGTTGTAGAACAAGCAGCTAGCTCAGGGCAACTCCCACAGGGCTTGGTGCTCCTCAGCCACTCCAAGCAGGTCTCCCAGAGGCTGCAGGCCCTTGGGTGTGGAGGGACAATCTCTAGGCAGAAGTTGGCAGTGAAATCACTCATTCTCAGCGTGTTCTCCAGCCTATGCACACCTGCAAGCACAGGAGGAAGGCTAAGATAAGCCCCAGAACATGGAATAACTGCAGATGATGAGATTCTAGGATGGGTTTCTGGGCATTGTCTGACTGTCCAGAGTTTATGCTGTTCTTAGAGCCTGGGATATGTCTGTATGTCCATAGAGTCTTTTGAGTCTTGTCCCCTTTCTAGGCCTCTGAAGAGAAGATCAGGACAACAGAGACACAAGTGCTCGTGGCCTCTGCCCAAAAGAAACTCCTTGAAGAGCGGCTGAAGCTCATCTCTGAGCTGTGGGATGCTGGAATCAAGGTATAACCAGGTGCTGGCCAAGTCAGGAGCTGCCTGAGCTGCTCTCTTCTTTCTTATGCCAGGAACGGACCACATCTGGCTTTGCTCTGGGAAGGAGGAGTCATAGGGAGAGGGTGGGCAGCAGTCTGCCTTCCTGAATGGAGCCTGCCTCTTTCTGTCCTAGATGAGATGCTCTC
Source organism: Numida meleagris (assembly GCF_002078875.1). Classification (NCBI taxonomy): domain Eukaryota; kingdom Metazoa; phylum Chordata; class Aves; order Galliformes; family Numididae; genus Numida; species Numida meleagris. Next base: position 244,248 of record NC_034420.1, read on the forward strand.
CGGGGGCTGCTGGGTGATACAACTTGCTTGGCCCTATACTGTTTCAGAGGCTGTTCTGGCTTTGCTCAGGATGGATTGCCAAAGCAGGCAGCACTTCAGCCTCTGCTGAATAGCCGCTGTATGTCATGCTGCTTCCAACAGAAAACACAGCGTTGCAGAGCCTTGCAAGGAGGGGTGGAGCCTGGGCTGTATTTTCCTTGTCCAAAAAGCGGCCTGTGTCAGTGCCCTGCTCCTGCTGCAGGCAGTCTGCCGTGATGCCCAGCAGAGGAGAATGGGTGCTCCACAGGGCTTCTGAGCCTCGGGAACACCACAGGTGTCAGTCCTGGTCTGACACACACTAGAGCTGACAACCTGGTGCTTTTCCAGGAGGAGCAGTGTTTTCCACGCTCCTCTGAGATGTGTTGCATTACTTTCTAGCTGCAGTGCCCTGCACCCTGCCTTCTATGTTAGCCAGTCCATGCATATCTCCCGCTCACCAGACAGCAGTTAGACTGGCCTGGAATGCTCTGGGTGGGACGATGGGGGTACAGAGAAACAGGCCAGTGCTGAGAGCAGCCTTGGTGCTCTGGTTCCCTTCCAGGCAGAAGTTCTGTACAAGAAGAACCCCAAGCTCCTGAATCAGCTGCAGTACTGCGAGGACACGGGCATCCCCCTTGTTGCCATTGTGGGAGAGCAGGAGCTCAAGGATGGAGTTGTCAAGCTGCGAGTCGTGGCAACCAGGGAGGAGGTGAGGCTCACGGTGACTTGGAGGGAGTGAGGGCTGCTCATCTTCCATCCCAGCTCAGACCTGCCCTCCGTGCCCTGTTTAGCCACTGGGTCAGGTTGTGTACAGCAGGGTGGCTGTTGCAGAACCATACTTTGTTTGGTACCCAGAGGAGAGGTAAAAGGAGTGTTTCTGGAATTAGACAAGCCTCCAAAAATAGGCAGAGCTGCTTACACAGAAAGGGTGGGGAGGAAAAGGGATGTGAGCCACAGCTGGCGCGCTTGAGGTGAGACCTCTGGACTCATGGCAGGGGTCTTATGTGTGTGCCATTTGGACACTGGGGGAGGTGAGTCCCCTCAGTCCTTCATGACTTGCCGTGCAGCACATGCTCTGGCATCAGTTCACCAGCAGCCTCCTGTAACAGGTTCTCAGGATTTCGTATATTGTCTTCCTCACCAGACCATTTAAAGTCTCTCCAGGGACCTGGGCTGTTAGAGAAGTCCCAGTTCCTTGCTGCATGCGTTTTCCTGTAGCTGAGCAACTCTGATTTCTCCCTGATGTCTCCTTGTTGTTGATGCTGGAGAGTGTCCTGTCATGTGGCCTCCTTGAACTCCTCAGTATTCCTCAGGTCAGGGGCCTGCAGTAAGGGAGGGTCAGCATTGCTGTATGGCTGCTTCCATGTTCCCTCCAGGGTATGGGACTGTCACTGAGGGGCCTGGAGGTGCTCTGGTGGAAGAAGAAGGGGACCAGTGGCAATTGGTGTGCTGGCTTCAGTTTTGGCAAGATTGGAAGAGCGTTGTGCTTGGTCACTGGGCAGGAGGGTTACTTACAGTGCCTATTCTCACGGGGCTGAGTTCAGCTGTGTGTGCTGCTGCCTGCTTGATCCCCATAGAGGGACTGGCAACACGGCACAGTTTCATCAGATGAAGGCTGTGAATTACGGTGTGGGCCATTCCTCTGGGACCACGCAACCAGCTGCTTGTGTTGTATTGATAGAGCCTTCTGCTTTCTGCGTAGGTCAACGTCCGCAGGGAGAGCCTCGTGGAGGAGATCAGGATGCGAACAAGTCAGCGTTAGAGCCCAGCTGGACAGCTCTCACTCGCTGCGTTCTGCCGGAGAGATGTACTCCTGTAAATACCAGGCTGCTTGGCTCTGCCACCCAGCCAGCAGGTGCAGGGTCGGGGAAGCCTTTGGAGGTTGTATTTATTCTTTGTCTTGCGTCCTCCCCTTCCCAGCAGGAGCAGAGAGGCTGCGCTGACTCCTATGAAAGGCCCGGGCCTGGGCAGTGTCATTGCAAAGATGTTTTGTGAGAGGCTCTGGCACACGCCGGCCTCCTGTCTCCAGCTGTACAGTGACCGGTGGAGCCCCGCGCAGCCAGCAGCCCCCAGGCTCTTGGCGGCAGCTCCTTGTGCCCTTCATGCTGAAGAGGCGTCCGGCCCCGTGTCTCTGCTCTGGCTGCGGGGATATGACCTTATCCCATGCCAAATGTTCTGACAACCAATAAATCTTGTCCATCCCACGCCTCGCCTTTCCTTCCTCCCGCTCCCCTGCCCCCCTGTGCTCCTGGCAGTTCCTCGGTCATCCTGCTGCCGCCGACCCGCGCCCGGAGCGGGGCGCTGCCTCTGGGGGGCGCTGCCTCTGGGGGGCGCTGCCTCTGGGGGGCGCTGCCTCTG
>NC_034420.1:247105-270262 GCF_002078875.1 Numida meleagris
CCCGGGGCCCGTGGCTGCGTCCGGAGGGCCCTGGTTCCCTTCCCTGGCCTTCGGGAACGGCGGAGCCCCGTGGGGACGGACACACGGAGGTGCCACCATCTCGTGGTGCGCCCAGAGGCGCGCGGGGGTGAAATGCAGCCAGACGGCTGCTGGCGTGAGCTGGGCCTGGAGCCGTAGGCTCGTGAAGGTTGGAGAGCTCTGCGGTCACGGAGCCGCCCCCGCCGTGCACGCGAGCCGTGTCTCCGTGCCACATCTCCACGGTTCTGGGACGCCTCCGGCGCTTCAGAGGCGCTAATGAGAGCGGGCGGTGCTTAGCGAGTACTTGGCGATGATGGTGCTGCGTGGGCAGTGTCCCCGGTTCCTCCCTGAGGCTGCACTGTCCGCAGTGCCGGCTCTCCGTGTCCCGCGCGGCCTGCGTGGGGCTTTGGTTACCGCGGTACAAGGGCTCATCGCGGCTCTTCGCTCCCGCCCTGCCTTGTGATGCTCCCGAATCTCCGCTGTCAGAGCCCTTGCAGACATCCCTAGAGGAGCCGCTGGTGCCCGTGTGCTCTGCCGGAGTCCCGCGGAGCAGGAGAGTTCCCTGCTCTCACTCCCCCACTTTCTGGCCGGTGCTCGGCCCGGGGGCCGCGCTGTGGGGTTGGGATCCCTGCGGTTGGGCAACTGGATGCTCTGCCCAGGCCAGCACCGACCTCCTTACTCCCTCCTCGGCAGTGGACCAGCAGCATCAACCGGGCCAATAAGATGGCTCTGCTCAGCTGGGTGAGAGAAACGGGCATCGAGCTGGTGCAGGTGAACGGGCAGCGGCGGTACGGCGGCCCTCCGCCAGGTGGGTGCCAGCAGCTCCGTGCGGTGCTGCCCCAGGGCCCGGCGGGCGGTGCTGCTGACGCTGCGTCCGTGTGCCTGCAGGTTGGGTGGGCAGCCCGCCACCCGCCGGCTCCGAGGTGTACATCGCCAAACTGCCGCGGGACCTGTACGAGGACACGCTCATCCCGCTCTTCCAGAGCGTGGGACAGCTCTACGAGTTCCGCCTCATGCTGACCTTCAGCGGGCTCAACCGCGGCTTCGCCTACGCCAAGTACAGCGACCAGTGCAGCGCCGGGAAGGCCATCGCCGCCCTCAACAACTGGGAGGTGCAGGAGGGCCGCGCCATCCTGGTGTGCCAGAGCTTCGAGAAGTGCGAGCTGAGCGTGGACGGGCTGCCCACCACGCTGTGCCACAGGGAGCTGGAGGCCCTGCTGCTGGAGGCCACCGAGGGGCTGCTGGGCTTCACGCTGCACGCCAGCCCCAGCCGCAAGGAGGGCAAGGTCGCCGTGCTGACGTACAGCTCGCACCGGGCCGCTGCCTTGGCCAAGAAAGCCCTGGTGGAAGGTACTGGGAGGCGGAGGGGTCGCTGGGATGGGCGCTGGTGGGGTGGGAGGGACGGAGCGTGCAGCTGCCGCGGGTCTCTCCTAGGGAACATCGGCCTCTTCAAGAAGAAGGTGAAGGTGGAGTGGCTGAAGCCTGAACTGAAGGAGCAGTTGCAGGCGCATGGGGAGAAGCCGCCCCCCAGCAGCGTGCGGCACCTGGGGAGCCCTGAGCGGGTGCTGCCATCCTCGGAGCTGCGTGGTGCGCTGGGCCTCCTGGGGGCCCTGTGCCAGCGGCGGCACCTGGGGACCCCCCGCTTTCTCACCAGGTGCGTGCAGGCTGAGCCTGACGGCTGGCAGCGGTACTGGGGCCAAGTGGTGATCCCGTCCTGCCCCGTGCCCTGCAGCACTTTCCTGTGGGTGCGGGAGGACGCATCGGGTACCGTGGGGCACAAGAGGATCAAAGAGGCGGTGGCGCGGCTGGCCCTGGTGATGCTGGGTGAGTCCGTTCCCACCTCCTCTCACGACCTGGGGGCTTTCTTGGGGCTGGGGTCTGCTGGGGGCAGGCGGGAGGGAGAGAACCACGTGGCTCCTCTCTCCTGCAGGGTGCTGAGGGTGCGTGTGGGCAGCTGTTGTACCCCAACTATGAAATGAACCCGAGCCACCCGACATCACGGTGTGGAGCGGAGCTGAGCCTAGCAGGGCCGCGTTCCTGTTCGGCCTTGTTTTGAGTTGGTTGGTGTTTGTTTGAGGGCTGTCTGGAGGATGCGGGCACTGCCCCGTCCCCGCTGGCACTGGTTCTGTTGTGGGCGGCAGGCCTGCCCTGCCTGCTTCCATGTTTTCCCGTTGATGAAGTTGTTTTGTGTTGCTGCGGTGCTGCAGGGCTCCTGGGAGGAGCAGCAGCTGTCTGGGAAGGATGCGAGCTGGGGGGTGCTGGCGGGCTGGCGCTGGGGCCCCCCCTGCCTGCGGCCCTTTTAGTGCCGTGGGGCAGCCAGGGGTCTCAGGGCTGCGTGCGGACGCTGCCCAGAGTCTGGAAGCCAGCAGCCACGTGCCGGCTATTAAAGGAGCCTGGGAAGCACTGGCGGTGTTCTGTTGTGTTTTGATGCTGCGGTTTCCCTGGGTGGGTCCGATCCTGCAGCCAGGCCCACGCTGGGCGGCCCCTGCTGACGTCACCCCAACGTCACCTCTGCACCGAGCTCCTGAGGCGCAGCGCCTGCCACCCGCCCTGGGCCGGCTCTAGCCCAGCGGTTCCTTCGGTTTCACAGAATGTGTGTGCTTCGGGCCCCGACTGGGGTTCGATCCCGCGGGCACCCCTGGCCCATTTTGGGCGTTCCCATCATTATTTGTTTTACCACTTCTGGGACTAGTGCTCTCCAATATCTTCATCGGTGATAGCGAGTGGGATTGAGTGGGATGACACCAAGCTGTGAGGGGCAGTGGACACAGCCGAGGGACGAGAATGCCATTCAGAGAGAGCCAGGCAGGCTGAGCAGTGGGCCCAGGAGAACCTCATGAGGTTCAACAAAGCCGAGCACTCACTCTGGCAGCTGGGTCGTGGCAACCATCACTGTCAGTACGAGTTGGGGGATGACAGGATGGAGCACAGCCCTGCCAAAAAGGACTGCGGGTACTGCTGGATGGCAGCTGGGCATGAACCAGCACCGTGCCCTTGTAGCCCAGACAGCCAACTGTACCCTGGCTGCATCCAAAGCAGCATGGCCAGCAGGGCAAGGGAGAGGATCTGCCCCTCTGCTCTGTGCTGTGAGACCTCACCTGGAGCGCTGTGTCCAGATGGGGAGTGCTCAGCACATGAGAGACATGGACCTGTTGGAGCGTGTACAGAGGAGGGCCACAAAAATGATCCCAGGGATGGAACACCTCCCTGTGAGGACAGGCTGAGAGAGCTGGGTCTGTGCAGCTGGAGAAGAGAAGGCTTCGGGAGAGCTGAGAGCGGCCTTTTAGTATCTAAAGGGGCTGTAAGAAGGAAGGGGACAGACTCCTTAGCAGGGTCTGCTGTGACAGGACAAGGGGAAGTGGCTTGATGCTCTGTGTGATGCTCTCAGTGCCACCTCCCTGCAGGCAGGCAGCAAGGGACAGGGCTGCACATATCCCTCGAGCAGGGACAGGAGGTGAGCTGGAGGACAGCACTCACACCCCAGCTGCAGTCACGCAGTGTCTCATTGCTGCTCCAAGCTCCATCCCTGCATACACTCCTCATCGATGTCCAGCACCGTGCCTACCATTTCTGGGCACATCTTGGCAACAAGGCTGCGGCCTCACCACACATCCAGCCCCATGTAGCAAATTCCATCCCTGACAGCTCTGCTGGCCAGAGCCCAGAACTCATGCATACACGAGGGGAGCAGCCTGCAAGCTGTGCCGCAGCTTGGACCTGGACAAGCTCCCTCTCCCCAGACAACACACAGGATTCAGAGCAGGGATGTAACTCAGCCCAGTGCTGGTCTGCATACCACGCACTGGGAAATAGGCTCCTTGCCCTGCCCCGTACAGGCTGTCAGTGCCCCTCTCTCATCTCCATCACCTGGGGGGCAGCAGCCTCCCTGCTGCAGGGGACACAGCAGAGCAGCCTGGGAGCCCCAGGTCAGCCCAGGCGTGCTGCTCTGTCATGGAGCACTGGGAAAAAAAACAGGTTTCCTGACAAAGACAGCTACAGTTTGGGATGCTGGCCCAGGCATCAGCAGGGCTCCCATCCCCCCAGTGCCCAGCAGGCACTTCCCAGTGTTCTGGAAAGTCTCAGGGAAGTTTGGGCAAGCTAAGCTATCAGTGCAAGCTGCTAGGAACCAAAAGGCACTACGTTTTTAATACACCTGATGCCTAAACTTAATAGTTGACCGACGCTCAATGGGTCTGCTCAGGATGTTGTGTGGGCTCTGCTGCAGCCTGGAGGGGACACGGCACAGTCCCCACCAACCCCGTGGAACCTCACATCTCACAGCCCTGAAGCAGTCGGGAGCTCCCCCATTTCCTCTCACTGTCCCCACACCACAGGCCCCACCCTCACCACCAGCATCCTCCCTTGTTCCCAGTCCCAGGACCTCCACAGCCCCCAGCAGAACACGGCCCCACCAGCTCCTCAGTCACTGTCGTCACTGTCGCTCCCCGTGGCTGCCTCCGCTGTGGCTTCCTGCTCCTCTCGCAGGTCTGCAAAGAAGTCCTCCCCGCTGCCTACAGCCTTACTGCTCAGGGCTTTCAGCGGCCCCCCCCGCTTCTTCTTCTTGCGGTACTCATCCACCACCATGGAGCCCAGCGAGGAGATGTCCCAGAACTTCACCTTCTGGTCGTGGGCGCAGCTGGCCAGGAGCTGCCCATCTGGGGCCACGGCCAGCTGCTCAATGGGCTCCCCCAGGTGCTGCCCGACGCACCCCAGCACCCGGTTTGGCAAGATGTTCACCGCCCTGGGGAAAAGTGCATGGATACAGCACAGTGAGGGGCACAGCCCTGGGGAACGCAAGCCCACCCCTCCAGCTCAGTGCATTCCTTCCAGCACCAGCAGAAGCTTTGCTTGCCTTGTCCTCCTTCCCCAGGGCTCACCTCACCCTGCGCCCACCCCAGAGCCCTCCCCATTGCATCCCACACCTGCAGCTCTGACCTGATGACCCCATCAAGGGACCCCGTGCACACGATGCTCTCTGTGATGGGGACCATGCAGTCCACTGACTCGGCCCTCAGAGAGAAGCGGTCACTGGTGGCCCCAAAACCATTCCAGTTGAAGAGGTAGATGGTTCCTTCGCTGGAGCCGCATGCCACTTTCTTCCCTCTCTAGACAAGAAGGGGGGAGACCAAGGCAGAGGCAAAACAAGCAAGCCAGAGCATGGCAACGAAACAGGGCTGTGCACGTGCTGGGCAGCAGGACCCTGAGCCTACCTTCAGCAGCACAACGGATGTCAGGTCCCCGCTCTGCGGCTCCGAGAGCAGCTCGAAGCGGCGCCTTTTGATGTTGAAGACTCCCATGGTGCCATCACCGCTGCGGGAAACGGAATGGTCCTGTGGGACCGCTGGGCAGCATTAAGCCCACCACGGACATTCCCAACCCCGCAGTACCTGGCGGTCAGCAGGATCTTCCCAGCCCCATCCACGGCCAGGGCGCTGATGTACTCCTCGTGCTGCCGGGCTTCCAGCACGGCGCTGCCCTTGCGCAGGTCCCACACTTTGAGCTCTCCGCCGTCGTCGCCCGTGGCCAGGAGGTGCTGATCGATGGGCAGCACGCAGTTGAGGGCCGCGCTGCGGGGGCACGCGGGTCAGCCGAGGGCTGAGCCGCAGTCGGAGCGCCCGCAGCCCGGCACGGCACGCACCTGTGGGCCTTGGCGATGCGCGTCTCCAGGCGGCCGCCCTCCACCGCCAGCACGTGGATGGCTTTGTCCTTGGCCACGGTGAGCAGCCCTGCGGACGGAGCGCCATCAGCGCGGCCCTCACCCGGCCGCGGCCCCGCTCCCGGCCCCGCACTCACTCTGCCCGTCCTGGGAGAAGGCGACATCACGGCACGACTTGAGGTGGTGTCCCGACGACCAGAGCTGGCGGTTGTCCCCTTGCACGCAGCCGTACGAGTACCTGGGGGCGGCGGTGAGGCGAAGCGGGGCGGCGGGGCGGGGCCGGGGCCTCCGCGGTACTCACAGGTACTCACAGGTACACGTCGCCGTCCACGTCCCCCGCCGCCAACAGAGCCCGCGCCGGGTGCAGCGCGATGGCGTTGGCCGCTGCCTCCAAGCAGATGTCGTCGGGGGTGTCCCGGAGCTGCGGCTCCGCGGGCGGCTCCTGCGGGCGGGAAGGAGCGCGGTGAGGCGAGGCGCGGCCCCGCACCCCCAGCCCCGCACCCAACGCGCACCTCCTCGGACGCCGCCATGCCGCCACGGGCCGCTTGCTGCGCATGCGCGGCGTCGGCCGGCGCCAGAGCGCCCCCCGGCGGCCGGGCTGACTGAAACGGAGGAATCGGGTTCGAGGCTCGGGTTCGAGGCCCGGGTTCGACTTGTTTCCGCACCCCCCCCCGCCAACTCCAGACTTCAGCCCTACACCACATGAGCCACTGCTGTGGCTGCCAGCTTCCCCCCGCTCTCCTTCTCTAGGACACAGCACTGAGCCAAACACCATTCTGCCTACACGTGTACACACACTCAGAAGCCTTGAGTGTAATTTTATTACATCTACGAGGGTTGCAAATCACAAGCTGCACAACAAACTCGAGGAGAGAGCCCCAGCACAGCCCCACAGCACAAGGCTGGGGCTGTGTGCACTGCCCAGAGCAGAAAGTAAGCCAGTGTAGGGGTGAAGGAGAGCGGCAGCTGAGGCAGCAGCACACCCGCACTCTGGGAACACGGCAGCCAGCAGGACGGGGCTCCAGGAGCTGAGGGACCGGACGTAGGCAGCCAGCTACAGCCTCAGTACTTGGGCCTTTTCACCTCCACCCTGGAAAGAGAGAGACGGGCACAAGGCCGGTGAAGATGCAGGAGGGGACAGCTCTCCCCCTCCCTTCTAGGGCTCAATAATGAAGTCTAGAGCATCACACTCTAAGTGCACCCAGCGGGTGACAGTGACAAAGAGCCAAAAAGTCTTCACCTCCCATGTCTGCTCTGCCCCCACCCAAGGCCCAGGGGAGAGGTGCCCCATATAGCTGAGCAGCACAGAAGCACGCTGAAGGGGCTGAGCATTCTCCCCCATCCTTCCAGACCCATTGCCAAGAGGCAGGAGAGAGGAGAGGTCTCTGCCCCTAGCAGCCCCAGGGAGGGCCGGCAGGAGACAGCCACAGTCCCTGCTGCTGAGCCAACAGCAGAAGTAACTTTACTAACCCATCAGCCTCCAGCTTCTTCCTCTTCTCAATGATCTGTGGAGAAAACACAAATGCCTGTTATTCTTTGGGTAGCTGGCTGCACACAACTGCCCCTTTCCTCCACAAGGAAAAGGCAAGCACAGGGAAAGAGCCTCTCAGCCTGCAGCAGCAGCACTGCAAGACGCATTCAGTGAAAGCTGCAGCCGGAGCAAAGTTGTCCACAAGCTGCCTCAAGATAAGCTTGGCCTGTTCTCCCTTTGATAGTTTTGGCCATCAAGGTCAAGTCCCATTTTTGTTAGCATTTGTTCTCACCTTTTCCTAGACCACCCCACAGTACTGGGGGTGCTCATGGCCTGCTCACCCTAACAATTCCTCCTCCTCCTGGGTGTCCCAGCTCTGCTACTTAGAAAACAGGAAGCCACAAAACATGCCTTGTCCCCTCCATGCCTATCTGAATGGCTTAGAGCTGCTGGTTTTGGACACATCTATTTGCTGCACAGTACGAAGCAAAAAGCCCGCCCCACCCCCACCTGGGACTGCTCTCAAACTAACAACTGCAAATGGAGAACACACAGCTCCAGATACTTCTTCTGAGAGCCTGAAGCCCCAAATATTTGTAGACACAAGTAGATAGGCTGCTGCTCTGACAAGAAGCAGACACAGCTTCTGGGGAGAGTCAGACTTGCTGCATGTGCACAACAGCAGTGCCTGGCTGCAAGGGCATGGACTGGACCAAAGAGAAGTGCCTAGCACAGCAAGTGGAGGGCTAGATGGGAGCTCTTTTGACCTGGGAATATGTTGGTAACTCACAGCCTGAAAAAACCACCACACCACCACCAGGCACTCACCGCACTGATCTTCTTCCACTGCCGGTCCAGCTCTGCCTTGTCATTTGTCTCTTTGAAGCGACGGGTTTTGCGTCCCTCAGACATCTTGATCCCATACTGAAAAGCTGCCCTGGGGAAGGAATGAGACAGCTCAGCGCGTGGTGCAGATCCGTGGCCTGGTGGTGGAACAGACACATCTGACCCAGACACAAGCCTGTATTTCACAGAGCCAGCTTATCACCCTGGAAACAGTGGCTGGGCAGGCATTTTTAAGAGCAAAGACAAATCAACAAGCCCAGGATCCATGATTTCTCCTCCAACTCTCTCAAGGAGTTGCTCTTCTTGATTCAAGCTCCCCCCAGCACCTGTGTTTGGCAGGTACTGCTGTTCTCACCCAGAACCCCTTCCTCAGCTTGATCTAGCACTTCACAAGTGCTGCACTCACTTGGGCAGAGCCTCTTTGTTGTTCATGTATTCGCTGTATTCCTCCTGGGTGTCGAAGTCCCAGCGGCCCAAAGGCCCTTTCTTGTTACCCTGCAGCAAAAAGAGATGACTCAGCAGATCCTTAGTTGACACTGGCCAGGACTTTTCATGCCTTTTGTATGCCCACAAGATCTCAGACTGTCATCAGCAGTTCAACAGATTCGTGCATCCAGTGCAGACCTGGCTGTGAGATCTCCTCTCTTGGAAGCCCCAGCCAGGAGGTGCATGGAAATGGGAACTGAGACAGATGAGTATACATTACCACAACCTCTTCCCAACTGCCAAAAAGCAGCATGTTTGCTCCCTGGGACAACAGATCCTGCCTAGACCCAGGCACACAGTAGCTTGGCAAGCCACAAGCCACAGCCAGCACCCAGCTCCAGGGTATTCAGTGCTTCACACAAGCCTGCTTTCTCTCCAGTGGGATCCCCTAGGCCTGCAGTGATACCTAGTTCACTGTCTGGCCTCAGTTTACAGCAGCCTACCTGATCCATCTTGCTGTAGTCCACCTCTTCATCACTGTCCACAGCCATATCATCCATTCTGAATGGAAAAAAAGAAAGCACAAAAAGTGCTCAGAGAAGGTCTCTAGGACACAGATCAGAACCTTGGAGCAAGGCATCAATACTCATGAGGCAGTGAGCTCATGGCAGTCATCTCTCACGCCCTCAGGTTGAACACTAAGCTCCTAAACCAGAGAGTTCCCCCAAACCAGAAGGTTCTCAGCCATCTCTGCTTTCCCTTGGCACTGAGGGGCAGGAGATTCCAAAGAATCATTTATAGCAAAGACCAGAAACCCAAGGACTTAAGGAGCATTTTACCAAAAAGCTGCATAGACTGACAAGGCACCCCAGCCAAGAGAAGGCCTGCTCCTTCCAGCAAAGAGCAGTGAGGCTGATGAGCAAGTTCTTGCTGCTAGAGAACAGTGGCCCCTTCATGCACCCTGCTCCCAACCCACAGCTTCTTGCTGCTTCCTTACGTAGCAGGGTAGCATTCTGCGTAGCTGTTTGACATGCCAAAGAAGTCTCCCAGCTGCTTCTTGTCTTCTGGTTTCTTCAATGTGATAACAGTAAAGGAAAGCAACACCAGATAGGCTTACGTACAGCTAAGTGCGGAGCACAACAAGGGAAACAGCAATCTCACCCATACACTCATCAGGCACCTGCCCCAGCACAACTAAACCAGAGGCTGCTGAGCTTATGTTTGGTTTACAACAAGCAACAAGGTCCAAGTGGCACTTCTCTACTACAGAAGGAAGAGACCTCCCACAGGGAGGGAGGACAGCCATGTAGCCACTCAGGCACAGCTGGCCTGCAGAGGAAGCCTGGCCCTGCAGTCAGTCAGGCCACTCAGACAGTAAAGGATATGTCTCTGTTCCTTCCCAGCCAGCAGCTCCAGCAAACTTCTCGTTGATGGACTTGATGAGCTCCTTGGCAGAGCCAGGTCCTGGGGCAGAGAACAGCAGGCTGAGTTTTGGTGGGGGAAACAGCTCACCTCAATACACTTGGGGCTGGAAAGAGCCCCCTTCTGGGTGACCAGTTCATGCAGCTGATAATAGGTAGGCAGCCAAGGGCAGCCTGCTGCAGGGTACATGGGATGACAGCACTGGGATGGAGAAGCAGACAGGAGCACAGGCTGCACATGATGTAGGAGAGAGGAAGCTGGAGAACACCAGTGAGGAAGCAAACTTCAGTTGGAGCACAGACAGAGGTAATTCATACAAGGCTGATCCTAGAAAGAACTTGAATCCTCCTCACCTTACAGCTTGCGTAAGGTCATGTAAGTGGATATACTGCTAGAGAAACATTTGTACACCCTCAACTAGGGCCGACCTGCAGCAGTTCATAGGCAAGAGACTCTTTACTCCATTACCCATCCCCCACAGCAGACAACTCCCTCTGTCATAGCAGTTTCTGGGTGAACAGAGCTCAAGCAAGATGGTGAGGCAAGCAGCTGTTCAGCAGTCTGCAACATCATGTGGTCTCACTGAAATGTCCAGTCCCGTTCAAGTAAGAACACAATTTTGCTCACCTTTGTCAATGTCTGTGGGCTGCAAAGAAGAGGGAGAGATACTGTGTCACTTGGGAGGGCTGAAAGCATGCAACTCATGGTGCTGCATGACTTGCAGCTCCACTTTTAAGACTGCTCGTGGCAATCACATGCACACAGAACTAAACCATAAAAGCCACCAGCCTGTGCCCGTTTTGCCTTACTTGCTGATGGAGAGGACAAGTACCCAGCCACCCACCAGCCCCTGGCTGAGGAGACAGAGCTCAGTGTGAGCTGAACACGGGCACATCTGGGAGTACGACCACACCAACCCTAAAGCCTACACTCGCCATGCTTCAGAAGCAGAGACTCACCTCGTCATCAGCCTTGGGCTTCTCAAAGTAGCTGTGCCTCTTCTTTTCCTCCTCACGGTCACGCTCTCGGTCCCTCTCACGCTCCCTGTCACGCTCACGGTCCCTGTCACGCTCACGCTCCCTCTCACGGTCTCTCTCACGGTATCTCTCCCGCTCCTTATCCCGTGGCATCTTTGCAGTGGAGGGTACGTAATCCCCAATGTCTTCAAAGATGCTAAAGTGGAAAAAAGCCCGTGCTTACAGGTGGTGTAAGAGAAACCACAACCACCTCCCTTTGAACTAGAACCTGATAAAGGAACAGGCAGCATCAACACAGAGAGCTAAGGATGCCCTCTAGAACTGGCTTCTCCATCTGTCAGAAGTACTGCTGCATTTCTGCTCTCTTCTGTTGCCTGAATTTGCCTCTTGTGGACCAGGACAAGAGACAGCCCCTGCCTGCCTCAAGAAATAAGAACAAAGCTTGTCTCCAGCCTTAACCACTTTGTCTTAAAAATGGCTCAGACAGCATGTCCAAAGAGGCAGCTTGCTCCATACGCACTAAGCCCAGTACTCTCCAAACTCAGATGATCGAAAAGGCATTAAGGCAGACAGCTTTGACCTCACAGCCTGTGGTGGCAGAAGGGCACTTACTTCATATCAGCTTCAGGGGGCTTCTTCTCATCCAACTTCCCTGCAAGGACACAACAGCAGTAAGATGCACACTGCTCCGCACCCCACCCACACCGCTTCCCAGCCCCAATCTAGCTACCAAGCCCAAACAGTGGCAGGCCTGAAGGATGTCCTCCCAGCTTCCTTTTATGTTGCCACATTATTGCTGCTCACCACCTCAGCAAGCCAACAAGTTCCTTCCAAACAGAGAGCATTTCCTGAAGGAACTGGTTAAGACTAGGAAGAACAAAGCAGCACAAAACCACCCTTGCAGCTGTAATTTCTCAACGTTTACTCAGCTATGAACATCCTGCCTTCAGGATGCAGTGTTTGGAGAGCAATAGGAAGTCACTGTCCTCCAAATTCACTGCCTCACAATGCAGGGAATGCAAGAAATCAAAACGTATCTCATTCTCTCGGGACAGGCTTCAAGCATGAGTCTCTCCACTCAGCTCCCTTCAGCACCTACCTTTGTCTTTCTTCTTGAGCTTCTTGTTGCGGGTTCCTTGCCTGAGATAAGAGAGGATCTGTGTCAGCTTGCTGATGACGATGTCATTTGTGGTCAGTGTAGTCTGTGCCTGAAAGAGAAACGCCCAAGGAATTGGTTGACTCTCTGCAGAGGGCAAGCCCTGCTCCAGGTAATTCAAACCAGCACAGTCATGGAACCCGGCCACTGGCTGAGTACCTCCATGGTGGGGCAGTCGGCCTTGCTCCGGATCAGCGTGGTTGGGATATCAGTGTCAGCATACTCATCATCCAAATCTACCACATAGGCCATCCTCCCTGGCAGGAACAGCTCATTCCGCTCGTAGGCTTTGTTCTTGAACAGAATGCGGTAGATATTTCGACCTGGAGGGAAAAGAAATGCTCTTAAGATGCTCTTAAGAGAGCAATGGACAAGCCCATAGAGAAGCCTGCTTAGCTGATCAGAAACATCAGAATCAGCTCCTAAGAGCCATGCTCAGGCCCTCAAATTCATAATTCCTGTACTCCATATGCCTCCCTCCAACAGCTTCAGCATTTCTCCCACATTCAGGACACAACACAAATAAAGCAGGGAACAGCCACATGCACACAGTCTTACCCAGCCGGGTCTTAAATTCAATTTTGTTTTCAGGATCTTCATCTTTCCTGAAAAGAAAAACAAAATAAGTACGCTAAGCATACACCCTCTCTGCATCATCCTCTCTGAGAGGCAGCTGCACTCAGGAATGCAAAATCCTCCACCACTCACTTGGTTTCTTTCTGAGGCTTCTCCATCATTTCCTCCTCTTCCTTTTCTTTGCTGGCAATCTCAGCCCGTACCTGGCCACAGAGTAAATCTGTGCATTACAGACCACATCATACCACTGCTGTTCATCAGAACAAGAAAAGCCTCTGCCACTAGTTCCCCAGCCATTCATACATCTTTCTATGAAAAGATGGTGCATTCCAGGAATGCGCTGGCAACACCATAGCATCTGAAAGCAGCAATAACCACTCCCCTCCTCATCACCTCTGCCAGTTGGAGAGGCCAGGATAACAGAAGAGCAGCATGGTGATATCTGTGCTCACCTTCTGCAGCAGCGCAAAGTCCAGACCCTTCACCAAGTGAGTGTGCTCCATGTCACCACCCAAGAACTTGGACTCCTGGATCAACTGTCTCCTCTTCTCCGCAGCAGATTTATCCCTGTATAACAAAAGTGGACACTGTTATGAGACAGCCTCTCCAGAGCAGACTGTAAAAAGAAAGCTCACGTACGCCTCTGCAGTGGGCCCCACAGCTCTGTAGTTTGCAGTTGTGCTGATCAGCTCTGTTTCCTCGTAGTCCTTGTTCACGCCATCTCTTCTCTCCTTGGCTCGATCCCTGTACTTCTCAGCCAACTCTCTTTCGCGCTCTATCTCCTGCTGGCGCAGTTTTGCGTAATAGCTGAGGATGGAGAAACAGCCCAGCGTTACTGACACATTCACGTTTGATGCACTGCTCGTGCAACAGCCTCTAAGGCCCAACACATGCCTTTTCCACTCTCCATCTCTTCCCCAGAAACATACTAAAGCACTGTGGCACCCAACATCTCAGGTAAGATGAAGCTGCTGTAGTGAGGAGCTCAGTCTTCCCTCCCAAAAGGAAAAGATCTGAGGGCAGTGCTGCTGCATAGATGTGCCCCAAATGACACTGTCACTACTGCAGGTGTCCTACCACTGTTCTACCTTGCTGGACACATACAGAGTCTGTCTCACTTCTGGTGGTAAAGCTGCACTTTCACCCTGCCGCTGCTATTGCATATCTGTTCCCACAGACTGTGGCAGTCATTCATCCTGAGCTCTTCTCATCAACTTAGCTCCAACGCTCCAGAACAATCCAGGCCACTAAGCATCCTCTTTGGCAGCCCAAAAGCTAAAAAGCCACATCCATGGGAAGTACATAACATACAAAGGAAAGCCCTGATGCATCACTTTCAGTGTTTACCTTTTCTTCTTCCTTCTACGAGCAGCTGGATCTTCATCTTCATTGTACTCCCGCGGCATCCTGGAAAAGGGTGAGAAACAACAGGTACAACCTGCACAGCCAAACACAGGCAGCATGACAGAACAGTCACAGCAGAACACCACAATCTCCAGAGACAAGAACAGCACAGTCCAATATGTCAACAAGGAGGGGAGGATAAAGTTCACATCTGCACTGAACGAGAACCTGATCTGCCTCTTAAAACACGTGTAAAAAGTTCTAACAGCTCTGACCCACCAGTTTCTCATGTTAACTTCAGTAACACACACATGCAACATGCAGACCTCAGCACAAACCAAGGCCAAGCTCCGCTCCCCAGGCCCTGTCTTCACACTTACTAGCACAGGCCTTTAAACACTCCACTATGGAGTACAGGGTTAGAGAGTCAGACAGGTACAACGCTCCTAAGGGATGAAGGCCGTACTGTGCCCCGCAACCCTGTGAAATACACCCTACTCACTCATGGTGACGAGATTTGGATGGCGGCGCTGATGTTGGCGTCGCCCGCGGGGTCATGAGAAGCTTTCGAAAGTCTTCATTAGTGAGCTTGGACCTGCAAGGCAGTGAGAACGGTACCCATCACTCCCTGGCAAGATGCACTGGCACGGCAGGTTCTGAGGGTCTGCCTGCAAGACAGGCCCAGGCCCAGGGGTCCTGCAGGGTGCTGCCAGGCTCTGCATGCAGAACGCAGTCACGGCGCCCTGGTCCAATCTCTGTGCAGTACTCACTGGTGGAAGGAGTGCGCGTCGTCCACATCGTGGCCATCGGGGGCCAGGGGGTTGGAGAACGGCTCACCTGGGGACGGGAGGGAACAGTGCTCAGAGCTGGCCCCTGCAGCCAACCCCTCCGGCCCAGGCCCCACGCGGGGCAGGGCCAGCTGTCACCGGGCGGTTACCCCCTGCGGCGGCTCCGCCGAGACCCACAGGACCGATGCCACCGTCCCCCGCCCCGCGCCTTCCTGGGCTGTCCCTGCCACCCCCGGGCGCCTCATCCCTCCAACGCTGCGCCACAGGGCCGAGCCACAGGGCCGCGCCATCCGCCATCCCCCGCTCCGCCCCAGCACCCCCCGTTCCACGTTCCGCTCCCTAGTCCCCGGGAGCGCTCCCAGCGCCCCGCAGCCGCCCGGGCATCCCTCACCGTCCCTCTCCGGCATCGCGACCCTCTCCGCTCCCCTCAGCTGTCGCGCCGGAAGTGCCGGAAGTGCCCCTCACCTTCCCCGCCCCCTATTGGCCAGTTGGCACGGCGGGCGCGCCGATTGGCCGAGCGCCGGAACCACGCCCCCTAGCCCCGCCAGCGGGAGGGCGGTGCGCAAGATGGCGGCGGCGGTCGTGAGGGGCATCGGCGGCGGCTTGGGTCGCGGCCTGCGGGAGCTCCGCGTTCACCTGTGCCAGCGCTCGGCCGGCAGCCGCGGCGCCAGGTAAGCCCGGGGCCGGCTGCGGGGGAGGGCAAGGGGTTGCGGTGCGGGGCTGTGACGGCCTGCCCGCCCTTCGCAGGGAGTTCATCGAGCAGCACTACGTGACGCTGAAGCAGGCGAACCCCGACTTCCCCATCCTCATCCGCGAGTGCTCCGGCGTGCAGCCCCGGCTGTGGGCGCGGTATGGTGAGTGCTCTGCGGAAAGCTCTGGGCTCGGGGGTTGGACAGCGCGAGGGAGCAGGTGCCCGTGAAATGGTGACTGACCCGAGAGAAGCCTGTTACTGCTGTGAGGTGTTTTTGTTCTGTGTTCACAGCAAACACCACGAAGGGAGCAGAAAAGCTCCTCTGTAAGGGCTTTGCTTTTGTTCCGGAGCCACCAGCATCAGATAAATGTCCTCCATAGTCCTGCCTCCCAGCTCAGGCTGCCCAGGGCCCATCATGGCATAGGGCACCTCCAGGGATGGGGCACCCACAGCTCTGGGTAGCAGTGCCACAGCCTCACCACCCTCTACATAAAGAATTTCCTCCACACATCAGACCTAAATCTCCCCTATTTTAAAGCCATTTTCCTTTGTCCTGTTGCTCTCAGAAAGTGTAGAAAGTCGGTCTCCATCATGTTTATAAGTTCTGTTTAAGTACTGGAAAGCTGTGATGAGGCCCCCCAGATGTACTGACTCTTTAAACAGGAGATCCCTCATGCCAGCTCTAAGCCTGCAAGTATAAGTGTGTCTATTTGTGATTTGCAGGAAGATACAGCCCCCAGTAGGGGCTACCATAGGAGCAGTGAGGTTTTCAGCACTGTTTTTCTGAGGGGTTTGTGAGGATCTTTACATGAGTGAGCCAAAAGCAACCAGGCTGATCACTTGGGGACACCACAGTGGCCTCTGCTCAGCTGCAGTGCCACAAGTTAAAAAGAGGTGAGCAAACGTGGTAGGGGACATTGGTTTCTCCAAGGGAATGGCTGAGCAGTGGGATCAAGGAAGGTGGAAACAGTAACTATGGCACCTGGGGAGTGCTGGATGCTGAGGGGTGGTGACACTGACCTGAAATGTGACATTGGCCCTAGGAGACCCAAAGCAGGGTCTTGTTTCACCCTTCCAGCAGAAAAAAAAAAAAAAAACAAAAAAAAAACCAAGGCCTAATCCTCCCTCTTTTTTGCAGAGTTTGGCAAAGAGAAAAGCGTGTCACTGCATAACCTCAGTGTGGATGAAGTGGCCGAGGCGCTGGAGAACATTGTGAAAGGCAAGGTGTGAAGGCAACCAGCAAATCTGCTGAACTCTTTACTCATGATCTTTAATGTAAAATGTGTATCTTTAACTTAATCAATCACATAAACGTATGTGCTTATCCTAAGCATCACGTGTTGGGTTTAAAACTGCAGCACCAAAAAGAGATGCAGGAGGAAGGAGCAAATCCAGCAGGGTTTGTACAGCCCCTCTGCAGTAACAAGAGCCTTCCTGCACTGACTGCAGCTCAGCTCTGCCTCTGCACCACGTTGTGGGGAGGCACAGGGCAGCCTGGCAGTGCTTACACAATGACAAGGACACCAGGACCAGCATTCCTATACAGCCAGCACTGCTGCTTGCAGTTAGTCTGACTGCCTAACCAGCCCTCGGGCAACGGTGTACGAGAGCAGGGCGCGGAGTGAACAGTTCATTCTTCCTCAGAGCAGGAGGGCAGGTTATGTCATCTGGGAGGTGGACAATGCAGAAGATGAAGAACTAAACGCACAGGCACCCAGTGGCTGCAGGGCCATGTCCAGCAGTGCTCGCACCCGCTCCTGGAGTTCTGGGGTGCTCTGGTGCCGCTCAAGGGTCTGGTGCCCTCCTTGCCTGATGAAGTCAACAGCAACCTGTGTGAGGAGGGAGAAGTGAGAGCAGGCTGGCTGCTGCTCCAGGCTGAGGTGCCTGCAGCCTACCCAGTCAGTGCTGGGCCTGGACTCCCCTTGCTCAGCATGAGGGTCAAGGCTGAGGGGATTCACCAGAGCTCTGCCAGACACATGAGTCCAGAGTCAGGTAAATCCAGCCATACTGATCACTGGTCTGAGTGCACAGAGCTTGAAGTAAGAACAATCAAAGCAAAACAGTGCCTCCCCCCATAACAGCACTGACTTATAAAAGGCACAAATAACCTGCACAGAAAAATCATTATCAACAAAAAGGAGCCCCCCAGAAACAAGAGAAGGGCTTTCAACTGTCACACAAGCTGTTCCCACTTCAGATGCGTATTTGGGTGCTTAGGAGCGTGGGGAGAGAAAGGGAACGAGTGAAAATGCTTCTGTTTAAATAATAATGCCCACCCACTGCCCTAAGATCTTGTGCTGGGTTATCGGCCATGAGCCCCAGGCCTACCTGTGGCCAGTGCAGGAAGAGGAGATGCAGCAGCTCCAGGCACTGCCCCACCACCTCGGGGTCGGGTACCACAAGAACGTGCAGCAGCAGGGGAAGGGCAGCCTGCTGGTGCAGCTGCTGGCAGTAGGCTGGGCCCTTCTCCGCTATGTTGCACAGCACTGTCAGGACCTGCACAGAGAAGCCATGAGAGCGAACAAGCAAGGAGTGCACTGCAAAGAACCCCTCTTCCCCAGAGGTCCTGCCAGGTGAATGCTCTTCAAAGGCTTTTCCCACCCTGAGGCACTGCTCATCTGCACGTCCTGTTTTCTCTCAGCAAGATCCCTCTGGAGCAGTCGCAACCACACCGCCCCTTGGTAGAGCATCCCCTCAGACCCTTCTCTTCAGCTTTAGGGTCTGCCAAAAGAAGATGGCAGCAGCCTTCTTAGGCCCACCCCAGGTGCTGGCAGGCCTGGCCCCGAGTTAGCATCTGTTGTGGGTCCCTGGGAGTAGGACCAGGCAGGGAATCCCTCCGCCAGGACAAAACTGACAAGACAGAGGTAGAGACTTCAGCGGACACAGACGTTACCACAATACCAAACTTTGAACCAAGTTGTTATCACTGTCCCAAGCCAACTTCAACCTGAGCACTGCATGCACATGACTCATGTTTGTGAGAAGTCCAGAGCTTTCCACACATGTGGGGCACAAAGCAAGGCCTTACCAACATGCTCACTGTCTGGGAATGTGGCAAGAGCTGCAGCAGGGCTGGGAGCAAGTCCATAGAGAGCAGAGCAGAGCAGAAGAAGGGCTCATCCGCTACAATGGTCAGAGAATACACACATTAATAAAATCAAGGCCTCAGTGCAGGATGGACAGACTTGGTACATGCTGACTGCTCTGGGCAAATGCAAGGCATGCCCACAGCACAGGAGAGACCAGCTTAGACACACCAAGTGCCAGTGGACAAATAGTCATTGCTCACTACATCTTACCAAACTCAAAACCTATCCTGGGAACTCAGTCAAGGGGGAAATGTGCATGAGGGGAAGAGCCTGGCCAAGTCAGGAGTGTTCCTGCTGTTACACCATAGAAAAGAGCACTTTTCCATCCCCTCAGGGTCTGGCTGTGTCATCATGCAGTGTGGCTCTGCTGGGAGGCTCATCGTGCAACGACCTCCACGCCTCCCATCAGTTAGGGCAGATTCTGGCAGCAGCAGCTCAAGCTCTGCTCACAGCCTCACAGAGACGCTCACCTGTGAGGTTGTTTAGCAGCCAGAGGCTCTCCGGGATGATGAACGGGTGCTGCTGCAGGTAGCACTGCATGACTATGAACAGGGCCACGAGCAGGCGCTCATCTTGCGGCTGGACTTTGCAGCCCGTCTCCTCTGCGAGCAGATTGCCGAGGCACCGCAGAACCGGGCAGGTGAGCTTTGATAGCACGAAAGACAACACCTTTTAGTCAGCCCACATCCCCAAAGCAGTGTGAAGAAAGGCTAGCATCCTGCCCGTGTCTTACCAGCTCCAGGCCCTCAGAATCGCTTTCGGAGATTTCGGAAGCGATGTCACACAAGAGCGAGGTAAGAGCAGGCACAGCTCCCAGCGACATCAGCTCCACATTGGCTGTATGGCTGCAAAGGAAAACATTATCTATGTAGGTCAGGAAACAACAGTCCTGGTCCTTTTCCAAGTACCCACACTGTCCTTTCCCTTCACTGGGGCAGAGATGGCTGGCAGTAGTCAGGATGGATAGGTGGTGATGAGCCAACCCTGGCAGCTTGAGGATTAAGGGAGCTTGTCTTGGGGAGAGAAGCACACAAACCCAAATGTGGGGAAGCAGTCAAAGGGTTTTCAGAGCACTAGGAAGAGCCTTGAGTTTATCAGCTGTTACCATCCTGTACACAAACTCATAAATCCTGCAAACAGCAAGTGTGTGCTAAGAGATAGGACACTGAGAATGCCCACGATGGGAGAGATGCTTTCCAAAGGGAAAGGAGTGAGGGGAGGCAATCCAGGATCCAAGCCCACAACCACGGGCTCCACGTGGGCTTGTGCTCCAGCTAGCAGAGCCTTTGTGCTTCTGTGTTTGGCTGCCCCCAGGGAACTCAAAATGAGGATAAAAAAAAGCATTTACCTACAAACAATGTAGTGGAGGCACCAAGCAAACTCTACTGCAGCTCCTGTCCCAAACTTGAGGCCAGAGCAAACCAGTCGAAGCATGTGCTGGGGGAGAACAGAGTCCAGAACCAGGCTGGGATCAGAACAGCAGAGTTAACGGAGGCACTGACCAGAGCACTAGCAGGACAGGCAACTGATGGGGATGGATCAGCCCTAACTGCTAGGCAGCCCCAAAAACACTCCTGGAAGAGGTTCTTAGACAAGGGCTTCAGTCTCATCATCACCAAGGCACGATGCAAGGCTCTCATGTCAGTGGCAGGGCCCGGGGGCACTCAAACACCTTGGCTGTCGTCACATTTTTGGCACTGGGGGCTGTCAAGCTGATCTTTTCCAAAGCAGGAGGAATGCAGCCAGAATTTCCCCACTGGCCTACCCTTTTCAACACTGCCCTTTACTGAAATACCAAAGCTATCCACTCAGATTAAGCTGAGGGAAAAGAGTCAAGCCTGGCACCCTGATGTGCAAAACAGCCTCCATAGTTCAGTAGGAGACTGCTCTGAATTATTAACATCACTGGGATGGGAAATGCATCATCGTCCCCGGCATGCAAATACCACACAGGGCCCCAGGGGACATGCTGGTGCAGGGGACGAAGCTCAGACTCACGGGATGATCTCTGTGGGGGCTTCCTTGGCTTGGAGGAGCTGCGACAAGACGTAACCCAGACCTTCCAGCACAGCCTCATGTGGGGACTGCAAACAAACAGAACAAAGCTGACCCCCACAGCAGAGCCAGGAGGGCCCAGGGCACCAGCTGTATGCCAGTGAAGGGCAATGCCTGCACGTAACACTGAACCTTCCACAGGAGCAGACTGGGAGTGATAACACCAGTTCAGGCCTCATGTGAACAGGCTATACCTAAGCTGAACTGTCCCCCCAACCCACCCAGATTCACAGGGGCTGCAGTTGTAGGGATTCAGGAGCCAAACACAGCAGTAGTGCTGCTCTGCACACTTAGATCTGTAGGTGGCAGCCCTGCTCCCTGTGTTGGCCTCCTAAACCTGCTAGGCCCAAACTGCGCAGAGGGAAGCAGCCTGCAGCACTCTGCATTAGAGATTATCTGCAAGCCATGGATGTGAGACATTCAGCTGGAGAGGCGCACCAGGTGGTAACCTGAGCCCCCAAAAAGCAGTGCAGGGAGCCCAGGGGAGACCTCTGCCCACAAGAGGGCAGCCCTGTGCAGAAGGGTCTCTACTCATCTGGAAGGAGGGCTGGTAATTCAGCCAGCCGTTGTCTGAAGGGCCTAAGAAGAGGTCTCTTTATGGGGAAGGGTGTGGGAAGAGCTACTTCACCCACCTGGATGCAGGATGCCAGCACTGGAATAATGCCCTGAGGCAGAAGCTTCTTCCTCACAGCTTCGCTCTCCACTACCAGGTTGCCCAGTGTGTACAAACACAGCTCCTGAAACACACCCGAGAGCAGGTCATCCCCGCCAGCATTCCCCTAGAGGAACACCAGGGCACCCAGAGCAGCTGGCAAAGCCTCTGGGTCCATGCAAGCCTGGCCACCCTCTGCCTGAGCAGGGCACAGACTGGCTCCAGAGGGGCAAACACAGATGGGATTTGCTGGCCTCTCCCAGCTACCCCTGTTCCCAGTGAAGCTCAGCCTCCCCCTCCAGTGTCGCAGACTCTGCAGGGACCTCCTGGAGCCACTGCACTGCTGACCTCCAGCCACAGCTTCTGCGGGCACCGCCAGACCCAGCCTGCATCAAGGGCCCGGCCACACGCCTGCTGCTGGAGTCAGAGACCCACAGCCCGCAGCACCCACTTCCACAAACAGCCTGCAGCTGCAGCGGGCTCACAGGGCTACACAGAACTCAGTACAACTGTGGCAAGCTGCTGTGTGCTGGGCTGTGTCAGAGTACGACACAGGGATGTTCCCCTGAGCTTGGTGCTGACAGCGTTACACCTGAGTACTGCCCCACACCCACCCAGGGGTGGTGACGCCGGTGAGGCTGCAGCAGGACACAGGGCTGCAGGGCAGGCCAGGAGTGCTGGGCTGGGTTTGCCTGGCCTAGGGGCGGCTTGGGAACATTCAACGTCAGCCTGCCACTACCTGGAAGGAGGTGCAAACACGATGGAAACGAAGTCCTCTTGGTTTTGGGACAGGGATCTCCACACGTGTGTGTTTCTAGGACTGGGCCAGACAAAGCCACAGCTGCCCCGGGCCAGCAGAAGGAGGTCCCGCTCCATGGGGAAGGCTGGAACGGAGACTTCCAGAGGGTCCCTTCCAACCAGTGCTCCTGTATGAGCCTCAGCAGGCTCCAGCTGGCCAAAACTGGAGCACTCAGCACCCAATTGCTACTGGAGGCTTACTGGGGCCAGAGAGGGCGACAGGAGCATGGACCTTACCATGAGCTTGACGCTGTGTCCCGAGAGGTAGGTCAGGAGGTAGGAGGTGACGGGCATGCACGCCTCAGCCACGGCAGCGTCACTGGAGTGGGACAGCTCATGCAGGCAGCGAGCCGCCTCCAGCTGCACGTCGGGCAGGCTGCAGGTGAACAGCCCCACCAGCGTCCGGACAGCGCCATCCAGCCTGCGGGCACACTGCGAGCTGCTGCCGCCTGCACACAGCGGGACAAGCGGCCCTGCAGGGCTGCGCTGCGCTCACCTGACAAACTCCTGCTGCGTCTCCCTGTTCTGCAGGGCCCGGCGGAGGCGTCTCAGCCATCTTCTCCGGTCCTCGGAGCCCCTCTGCACACCTCTGAGCAGCTCGGAGACCTGTCCAGGCATTGGTGCCGGGTGACCTTCGCGCAGCACCAGGGTTAAGATTCACCCCCGGAGGCAAAGACACCTGGGACACAGCTCAGGTGCTCACAAAGAACCCTAGCGGTTCCCAGAAGCACGAAGGTCGGAGAAGACCTCTAGGATCACCGAGCCCAACCCCAGCCCGCCCCGCCATGCCCACTGAGCACATCCCTCAGCAGCTCATCTGGAACACCTCCGCGGTCGGTGACTCCACCTCCTCCCTGGGCAGCCCGTGCCAGCGCGTTACCACTCTTTCAGAGAAGAAACGTTTCCAAATATCCAACCCGACCCTCCCCTGGCACAACGCGAGGCCATCGCCTCTCGTCCTATCGCTGTCGTGATCATCCCGCGCTCACCTCACCCTGCAGGACCGGGTCCAGCACGGCCTCCGCCGCATCCTCCGCCCCGTCCTGCCCGCACCCCGCCTCGTCCTCCCGCAGGAGCCGCTTGCTGACCAGCTGCCGCTCCCGCCGGGCCTTGCGGAGCGCTGCGGGCAGAGCGGCACGGCCTGACCCCGCAGCTCGGAGCCGGGGCGGCCGCACCCCTCCCCGAGCCCGCG
>NC_034420.1:271827-302794 GCF_002078875.1 Numida meleagris
CCTCTCCAATTTAGAGAGAAGGATGTGATGAGGGACGCTGTCAAAGGCTTTGGAGAAGTCCAGGTAGATGACATCCATCGCCCTCCTCCGATCCACCGATGCCGTCACTTCATCGTAGAAGGCCACCAGATTGGTCAGGCGAGATCTGCCCTTGGTGAAGCCGTGCTGGCTGTCTCGGATCACCTCCTTGTCACGTATGTGCCTTAACATGTCTTCTAGGAGGATCTGCTCCATGATCTTCCTGGGCACAGAGGTGAGGCTCACCGGCCTGTAGTTCTCCGGGTCATCCATTCTCCCTTTCTTAAAAATGGGAGTAATGTTTCCCTTTCTCCAGTCACCGGGGACTTCAGCAGACAGCCATGATTTTTCAAATATGAGAGCGGTTCAGCAACCACATCAGCTGTCTCTCTCAGAACCCTAGGATGGATATCATCCAGCCCCATGGACTTCCACACATTCAGTTTCATGAGGAGGTCTCGAACTTGTTCCACTGTTACAGTGGGACAAAATCCGCTCCTCTCACCCACACTTCGAGGTTCAGGGTCCTGGCAGACACGGGGAGCCTGACCACCAGTGAAGACCGAGGCAAAGCACTTATTGAGCACCTCAGCTTTTTCCACGTCTGAGGAAGCCAATTCTCCATCCTCATTTACCAGAGGGGGAACACTCTCCTTGACATGTCTCCTCCTGCCTATGTACCTGTAGAACCCCTTCTTGTTATTTTTCACATCCCTAGCCAAGTTTAGCTCTACCTGTGCCTTGGCTTTCCTGATCCTATCTCTACACGTGCAGACAACAGCCCTATATTCCTCCCAGGCTACACAACCCTGCTTCCACTTTGCATGCATTTCTCTCTTTTCCCTCAGTTGAAGCTGCAGGATGCCGGTCGCCCGCCTCCTCTGCTCGATTTCTTTTGCTGGGGAATGGAGAGCTCTTGTGCTCTCAGGAGAGTGTCCTTAAAGAGCTGCCAGCTCTGCTCTGTTCCTATGCAATTAAGGACAGTTTCCCAGGGGATCCCACCCAGCAGTTCCTTGAGCAGGCGGAAGTTCGCTCTCCTGAAGTTCAGGGTCCTGATTTTACTCTTTGCCAGGCCTGCATTCTTCCAGATCACAAACTCCACCAGGGCGTGATCACTACAGCCCAGGCTGCCTCCAATCTTAACCCCTCTAATGCTCTCCTCCACGTTGGTGAGCACCAGGTCCAGTAAGGCTTCACCTCGGATCGGAGGTGCCGGGTCCCCCGCGGCGGGAGCTGCGGCTGTGCGCGAGGAGGGCTGCGGGGCTGGGAACGGCCGCCGCCACGGTTCCCCGACGTGGGGGGCAGCGCTCTGGTGTGAGCCGGGAGCGGGAAGGGGCGTCGCGGGTAGTGAAAGCAACGCAGAGCCCCGTAGACTGAGAGGTGCGGGGAGATGAGGCAGAGCGAGCAGAGTTCGGGACCGGTGGCCGACCCTGTCCCGCGTGGGGCGTGGGGCACGGCGCACACATGGGGTCCGTCCCTGCGCGCAGAGCGCCCCGAGGCGCGGCAGAGCTGCGGGCACAGCGCCGCGGGACGCAGCACGCCCGGCCCTCGCGGACGTCGAGGCCAGCTCTCGACGGAAAACCGTGAAGCAGAAGTGCTCGCCCGCTGCTTCCCATGGCACAGCCGGCCCGTCGCATTCAGGAAGCAGCTGGGACGAGGAGCCCGGCAGCACGGGCGGTGCTGAGCGGGCGGGAGGTGCCGCTAAACCAAAGCGGGGCAGGAAAGAGCTGAAAAGCGCCGCCGGGGCTGGGAGGCACCTGCGCTGCTGCAGCGCTGCGCTGGAGGCAGGGGAGCAGCGGGTGCGGAGCTCTTGGCACCGCTGCCGGCGCTTGGCAGTAGGCGGAGGAAGCACCGCGGGGCACGGAGCGCTGTCCCGGAGCTGCCCGGTGAGACACCGCGCGGCCCACGGGCGGCGGGGGAGGTGGTCGGGGCTGGGCACGGTGCCCCCCGGGAGGGCGGCGGGCGCGGGGCGAGTTCCGACTCCGGGGGTTTGTGGGGCTCACGGCGGGGCTGGGGCTGCTCTGGGCTGGGGCAGGCAGAGGGCTGGAGCGGAGCCCCCCCGCCTCCTTCCCACCACTCCTTTGGCGGAGCTGAGTCAGTGCGTCCTTGGGAGCTTGGGAGTACTTTTAATTTCTGCTCCCAGTAAGAGCCTGCTGCTATCTGGGCAGCAGAGCGGTGCGTGGTGCCGGCAGGGGTGTATGGACATCCTCAGGAATGATTTTCTGCTCTCCCCTTGAGGCTGGTAATAAATAAGATCCCTGGATCAGCAGAAGGAAAATACGAAGCCCTCTTTTGCAATTTCCTGCCCCAGATTGCACGGAAACAAACAGAGCCGTGGCTGTCCAGTGCTTTCCTCAAAGCAGCGGCTTTTGCTCTGCTGTGCATAGCTCAGCGCTTCTTACTTCTCCAAATCTGTGAGGTTTCCTGGCAGCCCCCAGCAGCGTTGTGCCCGATCTCCAGCCCTGGTCCCGCTGAGATCTCCTTTGGGGGCCAGAGCGGGGCCACGCAGGGGCGGTGGCACAGGTGGAGCAGGGCGTTGTGCTGGTGATTGCACAGGGTGGGAGCTCTGCCCTGAGTCACGGCAGTGCAGCACCCACCGGCTGCAGGAGGGGTGGTGAGGGCAGCGTGGAGCCCGTGAGGGTTGCTCTGCAGGGCTGCTCTGGCTGCGCTGGGTCGGAGCAGTCCCATCGGCCGCCCCGCTCACCGCCGTCTCCTTCCCAGGCTGCTCACCATGCGCGGGGCCGCTCTGCTGCTCCTGGCGCTGGGGCTGCAGCAGGCCGAGGGCCGGTGTTTCTTCAACCGCACGGAGGAGTACTGCCTGTGCTATAGGCTGACCCAGCAGAGCGCCGGCAGCATCATCCAGTGCCTCGCCGCTTCCGCCGTGGAGTTCCAGGGGGGAGACCTGGAGAAATACGCTGACTTTGCCATCGAGGACCTGGACGCCTCCACCATCGACATGCTTGGCAGCCTGGAAATCAGGAAGATCATTTTTTCGGACCTTTTGGTTCCTGAGGTCCTCCTGGCCCGCATCCTGCGGTTCTTCTCCTACACTCGGGTGCAGGAGATGGTGTTTGAGAGCTGCAGCTTTGTGGGGAGGAGCAGCTGGGCGGACATGGCGGGCCAGGCCTTGCCCATCGTGTCACTGAGCTTCCACAACGTGACGGCCGCTGCGCTGGCAGGCCGTGAGCAGGACCTGTCCCCACTCGGCCGCTGGCTGGGAGCCCTGCAGGAGCTGTCGGTCACCGCCTCACACGTGGCCGTGCTGCCCTGTGCCGTGGGCCGGGCGCTGGGGTCCCTGCGCTCGCTGGACCTGGCACATAACAGCCTGGGGGATGACAGCCTGGCTCCTGCCTTCTGCAGGGGGGCCTTCGCGCAGCTGCAGGTGCTGAGCCTGCGGCACAACAACCTGACGTCGTACCACGCTGTGTGCGGCGGTGTGCAGCTGCTGGGCGAGCTGCGGCACCTGGATCTCAGCCACAACGCGCTCATCACCGGAACGTCTTCGTCCTCCGCCTGCCAGTGGCCAGCGTCCCTCCGCGTCTTTAACTTGTCCAACGCCGGCTTGGACGAAGTGCTCACACCTCTGCCCCCCAATCTGGAGGTGCTGGACCTGAGCTCCAACCGCCTCCACGCTGTGGACATCTCCCTGCGCTCCCTGCAGGCGCTCTTCCTCAGCCGCAACGTGCTGCCGGCCCTGCCGTCCATCAGGGGCTGCCCCGCGCTGCGCACCCTGCACCTGGACAACAACCTGATCGCGGAGCTGCCGCGGGACGAGGTGCTGCTGCTGGAGCACCTGCGCGATGTGGCCGTGGCCGGGAACCCCTTCAACTGCACCTGCGCCGGGGCTGGGGCCGTGCAGGCGCTGGCGGCCATGGGGTGCCTGGGGCAGGGCTGGCCGCAGGGCTACGTGTGCCAGGCGCCTGCCCGCTACCAGGGCGTGCTGCTGCGGGACGTGCCCGCCTCTGTGCTGCAGTGCAACCCCGCCGCCGTGCTGGCTCCTGTGTGCACGGGCCTGGCATTGCTCTGCGTGGCCGTGGCTGGCGGGCTGCTGTGGGCACGGGGGGCACGGCCCCGGTGGCTGTGCAGCCTGGGGCGCCAGAAGGATGCTTGCAATACTGCAGAGCGCTTGTAAGGGCTCTCTTGGTGTCCCACACCACAATTCCCTGCGGAACAGGACTGTACCCAGCATTGTCCCACCGTAGTGGTGGCTTTCCCAACTTGAATTTTGGAAATCCTCTTAGAAGCATTAAGGTTTGGAAAGACCTCTTAAGATCATCTAGTCCAACCCCAATCTATCTCATCGTGTTCCCAGGTGCCACGTTTACACATTTCTGGGACGCCTCCAGGGTCCGTGACTCCACCACCTCCCTGGGTAGCCCATGCCAATGCATTATCACTCTTTCAGAGAAGAAACGTTTCCAAATATCTAACCTGAGCCACCCCTGGCACAACATGAGGCCATCACCTCTTGTCCTATCACTGTTACCTGGGAGCAGAGGCCGACCCCCCCTCACTACAACCTCCTGTCAAGGAGCTGCAGGGAGTGATGAGGTCTCCCCTGCGCCTCCTCTGCTCAGGCTGAGCAGCCCCTGTTCCCTCAGCCACTCTCCATAGGAGTTGTGCTCCAGACCCCTCACAGCTCCGTGCCCTTCTCTGAGCACGCTACTGTGCCTCAGTGTCCTCCATGCAGTGAGGGGCCCAGCACTGAGCACAGCACTCAAGGTGTGGCCTCACCAGTGCCAAATACGGAGGGACGACCGCTCCCTGCTCCTGCTGGCTGCACTACTGCTGACACAAGCCAGGATGCTGCTGGATTTCTCAGCCACCTGGGCACAGTGCTGGCTCACATTCAGCTGGCTGTTGCCTAACTGCCCCCATCCTTTTCCCCCACCCTGCTTGCCAGGGACAGTTTTCCTTACATCCAGCCTTGCTGCTCCTCGCCCCAGCTGGCACCCATTGCCCCTGTGGTACTGGTGGCCTGAATCGAGAGAAGCTGGGCTCTATCATGTCTGTGCAGGGGGACTGAGGCGAGTGGCTGAGAAAGGAGTGAACAGAGAGAGCAGGGGGTATGGGGAGGCTGGCCGGGGGTGGGCAGCGTTCGTGCCACGCTCTGTTCTGCCTTCCCATTAAAATCTGCTCCTGGGCCTTGTTGGTGTCACCTCTCTATGCTGTGTGTGTGGCTGCCAGTGCATGCAGGCTGGGCCGGGTGGTGAGCAGGTGCAGTGTGCGGGGATGCTGGGGCTGGGCGCAGCCATGGGCACTGTGGGGCCAGGCTGCCCGCCCACTGCTGTCAGCATGTATGGCGTGGGCGGGTGTGTACAGTATCTGTGTTTGCACCCTGGGGTTTGTGCTCGGAACTGAGAGCAGCACCTCCACCCAGCAGAGCAGGAAGGGAAGTCCCTGCGTACTGGAATTCACTGACCCTTATCAGCACCTCTCTGCTCCCAGTGGACCCACGGGGCTGTTTCCCCATCTACACTCGATGGCTCACATCCCATCTGGCGCCGCCATTGTGCCAGACGTTGGGGTTGGCTCAGGGGCAGGAGCAGCTCTGTCACTTCGTTCTATAGGGAGTGGTGGCAGATAGGGGCATATGTGCCTGCTCCCACCCCAGTGCCAAGGGCAGGGCCTGGGACTCCTTCACCTGCATTGCCACTGAACAGAGCTCCCCAGCTCCATTTGGGTGCTCTTGATATGAGCAGTCTCCAGGAAGCGTGAGCCTGTGGGCTGTGGCTGCTTCTTGTCCCTGGATAATATTGTCTGAGGTGCCTCATCCCATGCCCACCTGGCTCTGCACACACGACTGCCCCCAGTCACCATCAATAAATAATGCACAGGAATACGATCCGCTGCACAGCCCGATCCCTGCCCTGTGCTGGGTGCTGAGCCATGGACTCTGAGGAGGTGAGCAGGGCACATTGCAGGTACCTGGGGGGCTGTCCCCTGGTTTTGGGGTGGCCACAGGGGCTCAACTAGCTCCCGGTGCTGCTCAGGGCAGGAGCTGCTGGATCGTGTCCCCGCTACCATGCGTGTGTCCCCACCAGCCGAGCAGGAGGTGTGTGTACGAGCAGCCGTGGGACTGCAGCAGGCAGCAGGTGGGGCTGGGAGCAGCAGCTGTGCTGGGGGGTGCGGCGGTGGGGTGAGCACGTCCTCCCCATCACCTGCCCAGTGACCTTGAGCGCTGTGGTCACTGTGAAAGGGCTCAGGGAAAATGGGAAGCCCCGGGACCTGGCCCCTGGCTGCCGGGGTTACGGGGGGCAAAACGGGGGAGGTGGGGTGACCCCCCTCCATGCTCTCTGTTTTCAGGGGAGAGCTGGGCAGCTGGCAGCGGAGACCCCCTGCAGCTGCTTCTTGCAGTGAAGGAGATCCAGGTGAGAGCAGCAGGGGTGAGAGCACTGAGGGGACAAGGCTTCCTGGGCCACAGATGGGAGCAGGGAAGGGGCGGGAGTCTCACCCCCTGCTCTGTGCCACATTAACCGTTTCCAGCCCAGTGTGCCCAATCCTTCCTTTGCCCTGCACTGGTCATACTGGGGGGAAGCTGAACATCTTCACCTTCACTCCTTCATGCCAGGAGAGCTGCTTGACTGTTGATGACATCTTTCACTTGGATGCAGGACAGGTACGATGGGCCCCCCGTCCTTCTGCAGCCCTGTGCCCAGCCAGACAAGCCAGGGACACGCTGGTGACCACCAAGCTCCTGTCTGGGCAGTGCTGGTGACAACTGCTGGCTCCTCGGGAGTGCTTAGGTCCTGGGTCTTGTCCTGCGCACGGCTCTCCTGCTGTTTCTCATTCCTCCCTGTTTCCCCTTGGTGTTCAGTTGTGACTCTGCGCTGTGCCATGCTGCCTGTGCCATCCATGCTGTCCCATGCCATCCCATCTATGCCATTCCATCTGCTCCATGCCAATGCCCTCTGTGCTGGGCCATCTGCACTGTTCTTGTTGTTCCATACCACTTCTTCTCTGCTACATCCATCTCTCCTAGCAGGAGAAGGTCTTGGAGCTGGCAAGACCCCAGCTGGCTCTGCTGCCCCTTGGCTACAGTGTGTCCCTGATGCTGTGGGACCCAAATGGGCCTGGGACACAGCTGCCTATGCAGGACATCATCTGGCAGGTGAGGGCATGGGGAATGGCTGCAGAGAAGTGACCTCGCTGGGCCCAATCCCAACCTGCTGGTACAGGTGTGGGACACAGCCACGGCTGCCAAGAACCCACAGCTCCCAGCTTGTCCCCAGGTGATCAACACCGTTTTTCAAGAGCTGGAAGTGTCGGGGGGCAACGCGCAGCGCCTGCAGACAGTCAGCCTGGTCCAGGTATGATGGCAGCAGGGATGGCCAGGAGGGGTTGCTCTGGGCTAGGGGCTCTGT
Source organism: Numida meleagris (assembly GCF_002078875.1). Classification (NCBI taxonomy): domain Eukaryota; kingdom Metazoa; phylum Chordata; class Aves; order Galliformes; family Numididae; genus Numida; species Numida meleagris. Next base: position 279,210 of record NC_034420.1, read on the forward strand.
TCTGCCGCCAGTCCCAAGTGCTGGGGCCTTTGGAACTCAGTTTTCTTACCCCTGGGCTCCCCAGAAGTGGGAAGCCTGTGCACAAGCCCTGTATAGCCCTATGGGGTTCCCGGGGCTTTGTCTTTGCCTGGCCTGGTGCTGGAAACGACCCTGACGCATTCCCTTCCCAGCCCCTGCCCCTGCATGGACACAAGCAGCCTGGGGCCCCAGTGGGTGCAGGTTGCCAGCAGCCCTCTCCTGCTGCCCTGGGTCTAACACTGCCCCATTCCAGGTCAGCGCCAAGGGCGAAGCCTGGGACCTGCTCCGTCCCGACAGCCAAGCCCTGCACGTGATGGACGTCGCGCCTCTGGGCCTGTAGGTAGCTGGACCCCAGGGGCTGGCACCCCAACACCCGTTGTGGGGGTGGGCCTGGCCAAGGGGCAGGGCAAGCAGAGGTGGAATGACACGGTTCTCCGTGTTCGCTCTCATCTCTCTGCTTCTAGGATGGTGGAGGAGGCAATGGAGGTTGCCGTGCCCAATGCCCAAGCTGCCATCAGCATCTACACGTGGGGGCTGGGGGCTGCCCTGGCTGCTGGACCCTCGGACACGCAGGGGTGGGGGGCTCGGCTGATGCCCCAGGCAGGGGTCCCGGGTCCTGCCACCACACAGTGCCGCTCACCCCAGCCTCTTCCCAGGGCCTGCAGCCTCTTCACTCTCACTGTGGAGCAGCAGCTGGAGGGTGGCAGGCACCGGCGCTCAGCTCTGCGCATCCTGGCATCCCCAGGAGCCTGTACTGAGCTGTATGTATGGGAGCTGCAGCTTGGCCCAGTCCTGCCATCGCACGCCCAGCTCTGCAAACCCATCCCTCTCGTGGGTGTGTTTCAGCAGGGTTCCTCATCCCATGCTCCAAGCACCGGGCACGGGGGCTCTGCCCTGGATCGTGGAGCAGCTGCTGGAGGGGAACAGCCTCACCTTCCTGCTGCTGTGTGTGACTCTGCCAGGTAGCGTTGGGACCACGAGGTCCCCGCCAGCAGTCATGCTGTGCCAGCCCAGGGACATAGCACGGCCTCTGCCCGGGCACCCAGGGCTTGCTGCTCCCCCAGACACTCCCGGAGAGCAGATCCGGGCGGCCCTGGCGCTGGCTGAGCAGGTGAAGGGGGTGAACAAATCGGTGTCACCCACACACTGGGACCCTGCACGGGAGGTGGCGGTGCGGCGGGAGAAGATCCGAGGGCTGCGGACAGAGCTGCAGGCAGCAGCGGGCCGCCCTGAGCAGCAGAGAGCGGTGGTGCGGCTGCAGAGAGCCCTCCGGGAGCTGCAGGTGGGAGGCACTCCCCATGGCCCAGCCGGCAGCAGGGCAGCACCAATCCCCAGCCTGCACTGAGGCAGTTTGGGTGGGATGCGTTCACGCCTGGAGCTCCCTGGTACCCCCAGTCCCTTTATCCAGGTGCTGAAAAACCAAAGGTGGGAGAAGAAACAGGCAGTGACCAGGGCGTTCAGGACAACCGAGGTGCAGCAGCCCAGTGCCAAGGTGGGTGCAGATCAGGCATTGCCCACCTCCCCAAGGGACAACCTGGGCACAGAAGCAGTACCGAGGCCTGCTGCCTCCCATGATGTACCCTGCTCCCACAGGACCCAATCTCTCCAGGGAACGCAGAGCCTGGGACCCAGGTGTCTCCAGATGGTGCCAGCCTGGAGCCAGCAGGAGGTCAGGAGCAGGGGATGGGCATGCCCCACGCCTGGGGGGCTGTGGTGGGCAGGAGGCATTGCCTGCATCACATCCCTCTCCTCCATAAGTATCAGAGCCCAGCAAGAGCTGCCAGGCAGAGACCAGCCGAGCCCCAGGGAGCACAGGGCAGGGTTTGATGGAGAAGCCATGGGCACTGACCGGGAGCCACACAGAGAGTGGCACTCCACTGGGTCTGTGTCCAGGAACAACCCAGGTCCCCCTGCACCCAGCCCCTCGCCGTGCACCCCATGGCCATGCCTCTGCCAGGCAGGGAACCAATGCAAGCCATGCTTATCTGCAGAGGTTGGCTACTCCCTGGCTGATACCCAGAGGCAGCAGCTGCAGGCTCAGCACCAGCTGCTCCTCCAGCAGGAGCTCTGGGATGGCGCAGCACTAGGCCAGGAGGTGAGCATGAAAGGAGAGCCTGACAGGACAGGGTTGGAGAGGCAGACCTAACAGGCTCCAGGCTCCCAACGCTGTCCTGTCCTCATCCCTGTCACTGTCCCTCCAGCAGGACGCAGCTCGCTTGCAACAGGAGGTGGCTGTGCTGCGTCTGAGCCTGGAGGCAGCATGCACGGAGCACAACGCAGCCAAGCAGCACCTGGAAGCCCTGCTGCAGGGCCACCGGCAGGAGATGCAGGCCTGGAGGCAGCACCTGCAGCAAGTGGGCAGGGAGGGCTGGGGACTGAACCATGGTTCCTGGCATGGCTCTGCTCGCAGGGGCCAGGTTGGTGCCAGAGGGCTCTTTGTGTCCCTGCAGGTGCTTCATGACCAGCGGCGCCGGTCAGAGAAGCAGGCAGAAGCACTGAAGCAGCGGTACCAGGCACTACTGCAGGAGGTGCTGCGAGACGCTGTGGAGCTCTCCACACACAACCAGTGGCTGCAGGAGGCCAGAAGACACGGCTCAGCTCACGCCACCACACAAACACCCTGAGCCAGAGCCCCTGAGCAGTGGGGACAGCCAACCTGGCAGCAAGGACAGACTGAGAGCCGGTCCCTCCTCCTGCTGCCAGGGGACAGGCAGGCCACAGCAACAACTGCTGCTCAGCACAGCGCCTCCAGTCCAACCTACGATGGCTTCTGAACAGCACAGGCAGGACCCTCTGTAGCACCAGGCTGACACAGGCATGAGGCTACAGCTGGTGCCATGGGAGGGCTCATGGCCCCAGAGGTGCTGCCAAGTGCAATAAAGTGGGTGCCCCCTCACCAAGGAGTCTCAGGCTTGGATGTGTCACCGACCAGGGCAGTACAGGGCTCTGCTAAGTGAAACTGTCGTCATCCTGCAGGGAGGACAAACACACGCACATTGTTAAACCACAGCTTTAATAACCATACCAGAGCTAGCAGTGACTTCTGCCCACCAGGAATTCACTAGCCACACAGCACTTGTACAAATTCAGGTGCTGTTTCCTCTTTGGAGGACAGATACAACTCCCATTGTAGTTCCTGTCAGAGAGAGGCAGACAGCAGTGCTGTCCCCAGGACAGACAACTAAGGCCCAAAGACACCAGACCTTCAGCCAGGGGCTGGGTTAAGGATTAGGCTGGAAAACGGAAGAGGAAGGGTGTGAGAAGCCCCCGGCCATGGTGCAGGGCTCTCCAGCCAGCAGCACGCTGCTCTGGCAGCAAGGCTGGCTGCATGCTCATGAGCAGTGCACCAGGACTAACCCTGCAGCAGCATTTACTGGCACAGGGGACAGGTGTGTGCTTTGGTGTGCTGAAGATGGGGGAAAACAGCTGAAGAGCAATGTACTGTATGACAAGGGGCTCAGGATCCACTCTAGAGCCTGGGCCTACTGGATAAAGAAGGCGCCCCTCAGCACAGAGCCTTGCACAGGCATGCTCCCCCTTTCCTGGGCAGAAGCACACTAAGCAATGCCCTCCCAAAGTGCATTTGCTTTAGGCCACCAGTGACACACACTGAGCCACCCTGCCTCCTCCTGCAAACAAAAGGGCAGGGAGGCACCACTGCACCCAACACCAGGCCCAGCACAGGCAAGGCATACCCCACACCCCTGAGTAACAGCTAAAGGCCGCCCTGGTGCATGCAGGGCAGGGAAGCCACAGCTATGTCACCCCATAGTACAAGTGAACAGCGAGGCCGATGCATGAGACAGCGATGAAGAAGAGGAGGGTGAGCTGCAGGTTGAAGAGGGCGACAGACAACAGTGCATTGACCAGGATGGAGCAGGAGATCACAAAGAGCCTGGTGATATTACTGCTGTGCTTCATGACCACAGACATAATCAAACCGTTCAAGGCCTGACTGACCACAATCACCAGCACCCAGAAGGAAAAGCCCTCCAAGAAACCTCTCTCTGTGCTGCTCCAGAAGTGGCCGACCAAGTTGACCAGGACCCCAAAGAAATAAAGGAAGAGGTTCTGAAGGTTGAGGGGCAGCGCCTGGGTTTTCAGGATAGCTTCTGTGTAGACAGCAGACAAGCCCGATATCAGGCAGTACACCAAGATCAGCAACAAACCCACCAGCGTGATGTGCAGCTGCATTGCAGAGGGGCTGCCAGAGTCCTGTGGGTCCTGCAAGCCCCCGCAGCTGTAGCTCACCCCAGCAGCCATCAGCAGAAAGAGCGCCAGCCACTTGCGCACACAGAGTCTTTGGTGTAGGAAGAGGCTGTAGAGAAGCGCGGTGCTGACAATTTTCAAGTTACTCAAGATCTGGTAGGTGCTGGGATCCATGAAGAGCTGCATGTGAACCACGAGGTTGTTGTTTGCAGCGTAGAGCAGGGCAGAAAGGGCAAAGGGAGCAACGTGGTGCCAGGACACTGCAAATCCCAGCAGCTGCCGGTCCCAGGTCAGCAGGAAGAGGAGGGAGAGCACCAACTTTGTCAGCTCGATGAGAACCACCACAGATGATGAGCTGAAGGGGATCGTACCATCCACCTTGCACAGGGTGAGGAGGGGAGCGTGGGAGCCATATATAGCCACAGAGCAGAGCAGCATCAGCCCCCAAAGCCCCCGCTGCTTAGGGCTGAGCGGGGTGCCAGCAGCTTTCCCAAACACAGCCATCTTCAGGCAACAGCACAAAGGGTGAGCTGCTACAGCGGGGAGAGGCCATACAGACTCCCACCTCGGGATACTCAAAAGAGACCAAACGCCATGAATTTAATGAGCCTGAGGACAACAGGACGTTACCTGGTACATTCCCCATGCAGTGGAAGCGATCAGCTGTACTCTTCCTGAAGGAGAGCAGCGGGAGCCTCCCCCAGGATGCACCGCACGCTCCGGGCACGACACTGCTCGGTGGGGCAGGGCACAGCAGCCGCACGGTCCGAGGGAGCGGGCGTGGCCGGCGGTCCACCGCGCTGTGCTCCCTCCAAGCACGCCGGGCAGGGCCAGCGTGTGACGCGTCCCAGGAGCCCGCTGCTCGCCGCCAGGCCGCCCCGCTAGTCCCCCCCTTTCCGCAGCGAGCTGAGGTAGTCCCGCACCGTCTTCTCCACGTCAGGCACGGCGTAGTTCTGCGCGGCGTAGATGCCGGTGCACGTCCCCACGGCGAAGCCCAGCACCGCCGAGAAGCGCAGCTTGGCCACGAGGTACCCGGCCAGGAAGCCCTTCAGGAAGGGGGAAGCCAGCAGCGAACCGCCCTGCGGGGGCACAGCGCGTCAGGCCGTGGGGGCAAGGCAGGATCCAGCCCTCCTTACCGCCGTCCTCACCTGACCCACGCCGGCGTGCACCTCGTCCTCCACGCGCCGCTGCAGGCTCTCCAGCTGCCCCTTCAGCAGGGCCAGGTCCTTCAGCTTAGGCAGCGAGTCCTACAGGAACACACAGCTGCAGAAGAGCTCGCAGGCCGAACCCACAGAGCACAGTGCGCCCCTCCACTCACCTTATCGTCCGCCATGCTGCCGCCGCCCCGCCCCCGCCTGCGGAAGCCCCTCCCTGTGCGGCGCCATGTTGAGGCGGGGCGCCATGTTGAGGCGGGGCGCCATGTTGAGGCGGGGCGCCATGTTGAGGCGGGGCGCCATGTTGAGGCGGGGCGCCATGTTGAGGCGGGGCGCCATGTTGAGGCGGGGCGCCATGTTGAGGCGGGGCGCCATGTTGAGGCGGGGCGCCATGTTGAGGCGGGGCGCCATGTTGAGGCGGGGCGCCATGTTGAGGCGGGGCGCCATGTTGAGGCGGGGCGCCATGTTGAGGCGGGGCGCAGCGGCCCGGGCCGGCCTGGTCCGGCCCGGCCCGGCCGGTAGTGATGTTGTCGTTTCCGAAGACTGCGGTGGTTGGGAATCTCTGGCAGCGGTGTGGAGGCTGGGGCCGAAACGGGGCGGTCGGTGGCTGACTGTAGGGAAAGGCTAACAGGGCTCTTGTTAGAGCTGCTGGAAGTGGAGTCCTTCAGGCCCCAGTAGCCACAAATGGGCTGTACAGGAACAGATCCACATGCTGGTACAGTTTCCAGTGCTACAGCAACTTTTCTTCCCACCTGGGGAATGGGAGCAGACAGGGCCTCCTATTTCCAGTATATTTTATGTATATTTGTATTCAAACCATGATATTGATTTACGATAGTTTTATAGCCTTGTAACACAGGGAACACAGCGATGTGAGTAGCTGAAGTACTTCTAGTACAGTTTGTAGGAGGAAGGAAAGAGCGAGGTGAGATGAAGGAACTCTGTGTGAAGGGGAAGAAAGGAACCCGAGGAGAACACTTCTTTCCCCACCAGGACTCAGTGAAAGGAGAAAGGTGGGCAGAGAATGGTAGGTAGGTGTGTGGACATGGTTGTTGGGTGCTGCCTCCCACCCGCCCAAGCAGAGGAGCTGGGCGTGTTGTTGTTCTTCAAACAAGGGTTTCTTTGCCATGAGTTAAACACACACAGAACTGCTTTGTCTCAGTTGTGGCTCTCCAGATTTTCTTCCCGATAGTGGAAATGATGCAGCATGTTGCTGTCATGTGGTTCTTGCTCAGCTTTTCCTGTGCTAGGTCCCTAGCAAGGGATGTGCAAACTGCTAGGAGCAGAGCGAGCTGGTGGGCACAAATGCACTTGCAGGCCTGCGTGCTTTTCCCCCGCGATATTTTGTCCATGGATTACTGCAAGTGAAATCTAGTTACTGTTCCATCTGTGGGGCTGTCTGGAAAAACAAGTGCAATTACCCTTTCTGCCTGAAGTGTCACAAGATGGCCCCAAACAGCTGGTCGCAGGCTGTGCGAGGTATCAGCTATCCAACAACAAACGCTCAGCAGGACAAAGTGTTCCCTGAGCAGTGCAGACACCGAGACCAGACAGAAGGGAAGAGCGTGGCTTGCTCTGTCCTGCCTGGCAGGTCTTGTACTGGTTTGCCCAGTTTTGCAGAGAAAAACAGGAGGACTTGCAGTAGAGGAACATTTCACTCCATTCACAGTAGCTATAAAGCGATTTTCTTTATGCAGAGAAAAGCCTGATGTAGTGTGCTCATGTTGCTCAGCTGCAAGGGACCTGAAGAAGCCCTAGATGAGCCCAGATTTTCCTCACAGCACAGTTCTCGGTGCTGCTCCGTGGTTGATCCAGGCATGGCCAGATGTGGCATTTCAGCTGCACTGTGACCAGCAAAACTCTGCCAAGGCATCCTACAAAAGCAGCCACTCAAGTGGGTATTGGGGTTCCATGCAGATGTCTACTTTCACCTATAATTTTATAAAAATGGGATAGGATTTCACTAGTGCAGTTTTGATGTGTGTGTGGGTGAACAGGATATGAGATCACTCTGAGAGCTGCCCTCAAGCTGCCTGTCCTACCATGGATAAAAGTTGGCCGTGATCTTGAGAGAAAAGCTTCTTTTTCAGTGAAGGGCAGCCAAGGGGATGCCTCATCCCCTACACACTCAAACACTGATCTGTCAGTGCCTGACTTGGCCATGCATGGCTCAGCATCCTGCTGTCCCTTGGCACTCAGGTTGGTTCACCGTGAATGTGACATTGTCTTTCAACCTGTGCTGTGCTTGCTTGTGGCTTCCTTCAGGAGGCTCCAAGCCTGACACCTGCTTGTCTTCTGTGTGGGTATGGTCTTCTGGAGAGGAGAAGGGACTGGTGTCATGGGTGCACCAAGGAGGGAGAATGGACGGAGTGCAACCTGACCCCTTTAGGAGGACAGTGCCCATAGGTGGACCTGTAGCAGGTCCCTATGGTGTCACTGTGAGCCCCTGCAGCGCCGTGTTGCTTCTGTGGTGCTCCCAGCACTGCTCGTGCACTGAGCCTGGGGGCAGTGACTCCTCTGGGGCTGGGCAGCTTGGCAGCCAGCTCGGCTTGTAGCATTGCTGGTCACTCTATGGGGGCTGCATCTCTTACGTTTTGCTGCTTCCTTCAGCACCAAATAACTCCTTGCCATCAATTGGCAGCTTGGTTTACAGGCCAGGCTGGCTCCCTGCATGGCTGGCCGTGCCTGTAGCCCCTGGTGCACCTTTTCTCATGGAGCCTGCCCCAAGAAAGGCTCGTACAGGACCCACTGTGCCAACACCAGTGTTCCAGCATCTATACCACACCATGCACAAATATATTAACATTAAGAGGAGGACCAAGGAGAATCTCCATTCTTTACTGGACGCGGCTGGGAATGTGGCCACTGAGGACAATGAAAAGGCTGAGGTTCTGAATGCCTTTTTTACATCTGTCTTTAAAAGCCAGACCAGTTGTCCTCAGAGCACTCTACTCTCTGACCTGGAAGTCTCGGATGGGGAGTGAAACAACCCCCCCATGATTCAGGAGGAAACGGTCAGAGACCTACTACTCCACCTGGACTGCCACAAATCCATGGGGCCAGACGAGATCCACCCGAGAGTACTGAGGGAGCTGGTGGAGGAGATAGCCAAGCCGCTTTCCATCATCTGTCAGCGTTCCTGATCAACTGGAGAGGTCCCAGAAGACCTTGCCAGTGTGACTCCCATCTACAAGAAGGGTCGTAAGGAGGATCCGGGGAACTACAGGCCTGTCAGCCTGACCTTGGTGCCAGGGAAGGTGATGGAGCAGATTGTCCTGAGGGAGATCACGCGGCATTTGCAGGACAACCAGGGGATCAGGCCCAGCCAGCATGGGTTTGTGAAGGGCAGGTCCTGCTTGACCAACCTGATCTCCTTCTATGATCAAGTGACCTGCCTGGTGGATGAGGGAAAGGCTGTTGATGTGGTCTACCTAGACTTCAGCAAAGCCTTCCACACTGTCTCCCACAGTATTCTCCTGGAGAAGCTGGCAGCCCGTGGCTTGGACAGGTGCACTCATTGCTGGGTAAGGAGCTGGCTGGAGGGCCGGGCCCAGAGAGTGGTGGTGAATGGAGTTAAATCCAGCTGGCAACTGGTTACGAGTGGTGTTCCCCGGGGGTCAGTGCAGGGGCCTGTTCTTTTCAGTATCTTTATTGATGACCTGGATGAGGGCATTGAGAGCACCCTCAGTAAGTTTGCAGACGACACCAAGCTGGCAGGAAGTGTCGATCTGCCTGGGGGTAGCGAGGCCCTACAGAGAGATCTGGACAGGCTGGATCTCTGGGCTGAAGCCAATGGGATGAGGTTCAACGAGACCAAGTGCTGGGTCCTGCACTTCAGCTGCAACAACCCCAGGCAATGCTACAGGCCTGGGGCAGAGTGGCTGGATGGTTGTGTGGAGGAAACGGACCTGGGGGTGCTGGTTGATGCTCGGCTGAGCATGAGCCAGCAGTGTGCCCAGGTGGCCAAGAAGGCCAATGGCATCCTGGCTTGGATCAGAACTAGCGTTGCCAGTAGGAGTAGGGAAGTCATTCTCCCTCTGTACTCAGCCCTGGTGAGGCCGCACCTCGAGTACTGTGTCCAGTTTTGGGCCCCTCACTGCAAAAAAGACATTGAGGCCCTGGAGCGTGTTCAGAGGAGGGCGACGAAGCTGTGAGGGGTCTGGAGCACAGGGCTTATGAGGAGTGGCTGAGGGAGCTGGGATTGTTCAGTCTGGAGAAGAGGAGGCTCAGGGGAGACCTCATCGCTCTCTATAACTACCTGAAGGGAGGTTGTAGTGAGCTGGGGGTCAGCCTCTTCTCTCTTGTAACTAGTGACAGGACGAGGGGGAATGGCCTCAAGTTGCGCCAGGGGAGATTTGGGCTGGACATGAGGAAATTCTGCTTTTCTGAAAGAGTGGTCAGGCGCTGGAACGGGCTGCCCAGGGAGGTGGTTGAGTCACCGTCCCTGGAGGTGTTCAAGAAGCATTTAGATATAGCGTTGAGAGACATGGTTTAGTGGGGTTATTGGTGGTAGGTGGGTGGTTGGACTAGGTGATCTTGTAGGTCTTTTCCAACCTAGCTAATTCTATGATTCTATGCTTCTGGAGGGGGAAGCAAGCGCAGGAAATGCCTTTGGGACTGATGTAGAACTGTTTTTTCAACCTGCCTTTAGGAAATGCAAATGTTCTTGTCCACAGCATGGAGCAGCACCTTGGAGACCTGCTCTTCGCTCCTAACCAAATGCTGGTTTTGGTGTTGGAAAATAACTGGAGAGATCACTTCAACTCTCCAGTTGCCTTTGCTGGGAGCCCTAAGCTGGAGAGCTGGCTTTGGGACAAAGAGGTGAAAGCTGTCCTTGAACTCAAAGAGACCAAAGTCCTACTGTAAGAAAATAAATGCCTTCAGTGGCCCTTCCCAGCTACCCATTGCAGCGAGTCTCAGAATGCTGAGATCCGAAGGCTGGAAGCATCTGTCTGCCCCACAGAGCCATTCCCTGGGAGCACGTGGCAGCTATAGGCAAGAAGGCGAAGAAACATCGTGTCTCTGTCCTCCCTAGCATACAGCTGCTCACAGCACAAGTTTGCTTCTTTTCACACAGACACGGGCTGCAAGGATTAGACAGATGTCTGGTGAGGAAAATCCTTGGTATAGTTTTGAGGGAAAACAAGTCTCCAGGTCCCACTGCATCTCACTAGTGGAGGGGAAAGCACACTTCAAGATGCCCTGTGTCCCCTGACCAGCACGCAGAAATAACTCTTTAGTTTATACTGTCTTCTTTTTTCTTCTGTTTCTTTGTGCACCTTTCTTTGAGAGCTAAGTCTTGCTGGGGACCACTGTCAGACCAACACAGCCACTGATGGTGCCTGCTGAACATAAACCACAGCGCTTACAGCTTGGGAAATAGGCACTACAGATGCAAGTCTGAGCAATTGAGAGAAATATGCATTTCAGACACTTGGCTAACAGTCTAATTAAAAACTGCCATGTTGGGATTGATGTGTATGTTAACTCCATGTGTGCTCTACCAGAATTTAAAAGTTTAAGTTGCAGTTGCAGCATGCAAGAGCATCCAGTCAGCCCCAGGAAACTTTATGGGCTGTTGTATTTGTGGCTGGCAAATTTAATCTATATGCACTCACCTTATGGCAAGGATGCCGACCTCTAACCACAAAGAGAAGTGACCTTGGTGAACCTGCTGTTTTTCACAACCACTTCAAATAAGCCCACTTTTCAAGCAGGATTTTTCCGACATAAAAAAGCAAAATAGTCAGTACAACTGTCAGTGCTATTCTTGGGGAGCAGGCACCAAGCTTCACGTTGGCTTTGAAAATTTGAGAATGGCGACCATGCAACGCTGGAGGGCAGCATCGCATCGCTGCAGTCACTGCTGCCCACCTCCGGTGGCTGGTTCCTTTTGGGGCGTTCTCGCGTTACCAGCCTTGCAAGGGCCTTTCTGTGCAGGAACACAAGCACGTTTTTCTTTATTGCAGCACCCAGCCCTCCTTGGCTGCGTGCACACGTGTTTGCCAGTAGCTCAGAGTATTTCAGCCTCGTGAAGTGAGCACCGCTGCAAAGCAAGTAGCTTTAAACTGAAAGGGGAGATTTACGTTAGGTAATAGGAAGAATTTTTTCATTCAGAGGGTGATGTGGCACTGGAACAGGTTGCTCCATCTCTGGAGGCATGCAAGGCCAGGCTGCACAGGGCCCTGGGCAGCCTGATCTGCTGGTTGGCAACCCTGCCATGGCAGGGGGGTTAGAACTAGGCAGTCTTTAAGGTGCCCTCCAGCCTAAGCCGTTCTGTGATTTCTTGCCAACTGCTCCAAAAGCATCAGAATGTTTGTTGGGTGTGTGGGAGCACCGGCAAAGCCAAGAACCCTTTCTACCTCACGACACCAGAAATCAAGCTTATGGGTATTCTAGAAGGTGATTCATTCATGCCACCATTCATATTCAAGACGCTGCATAAAACTTTTAAAGCTTCAAAATTCATTCTGTTGTTTTCACTAGATGGAAACATTATAGCCAAGGTATATGCTTGACACAAGCTCTCAGATACAGCAGACAGCAGTTCCCAGGAATGTAAGCAAAAATAGAAAACCTGAACGCATTTTCCATGTCGCTAACCACCAGAAAGAGCAAAAGGGATAAAGCCACCATCCGCATCAGCTGCTCAGCTTTGCAAGTAAGGCCCCATCTGGAGTACTGCGTCCAGGCCTGGGGCCCCCAGCACAAGAAGGACGTGGAGCTCTTTGAACAAGTTCAGAGGAGGGCGACCAAGATGATCAGAGGGCTGGAGCACCTCTCCTATGAGGAAAGGTTGAGGGAACTGGGCTTGTTTAGTTTGGAGAAGAGAAGGCTCTGGGGAGACCTCACTGTGGCCTTCCAATACTTGAAGGGAGCGTATAAACAGGAGGGGGAACAATTGTTCACGAGGGTGGATAGCGAAAGGACAAGGGGGAATGGTTTTAAGCTGAGACAGGGTAGATTTAGGTTAGGTACTAGGAGGAAGTTTTTCACACAGAGGGTGGTGACGCACTGGAACAGGTTGCCCAGGGGGGCTGTGGATGCCCCGTCCCTGGAGGCATTCAAGGCCAGGCTGGACGTGGCTCTGGGCAGCCTGGGCTGGTGGTTGGCAGCCCTGCACTCAGCAGGAGGGTTGAGACTCGATGATCTTTGAGGTCCTGTTCAACCCAGGCCATTCTAGGATTCTGTGATTCCATGATAAGTGAGTTCTTCCTTTAAGCCACGTGTATCCTTACACTGCTGATCTTGATATGTGAATACATAAGCATTTTTGCAGCCCTTTATCAACTTTGTCGCTACAAACTGGATGAATTTAAATGTCTCAACAAGTTCTTCTGACTTTGAGCAAAGCAGTGATTTTTGCATGGTCTGTGGGCCAGAGAAATTGTGCAGAGGCTTAAATTTGGAGGAAAAAAAAGTCATTTCCCCATGGCAAGAAGTGGTGTGCTCCCCAAAGCCTTTAAATGATGCTGGATGCTAAGGCATTGATACCCAGATGTGTTTGAGAGGGCTTGAAAATGTCAGTGTTTGAAGGCAGTAAAAAAGAGTCACCAGGTTGAAGGAGCCGTCTTGCAGTAAGGGCCAGGTTCTGTTGTTGATGAGCAGCACCAGTTATCTTTTTAAAGTTTTCTTGCTGCTCAGTGATGCAGCAGGAGCAGCCCAACCTGTCTGAGGTGCCACCATCCATCCCAGACCAGCAAGCAGAGGAACAAGGTTTCCCAGAAGAGCTGGATGATGTTTCCAGCTCTCAGAGTGTCCTTCTAAAGAGGGTCATACTGATGCTGACCTCTCAACCCCTAAGCCCAGCAGTAAAACAGAAGAGGAACTCTCTATCCTTAAACACAGAGTCACAGATGTCAGCATCAGCTGGGAGTTCTGAGCAAAAGAGGTAGGAGTTAAACAATCCACGGGACAGCCGGGGAGGGCAGCTCCAAGAGCTGCTGCCCTGCGCGGGGCAGACCGCAGCCTGCTGGCGGAATACTCGCCCCCACAAAGGGTCTCGTGTGCCTGATGTGGGGCTGGGGACCAGAGCTCCTGCTGGCTTCTGGCACCCGCCTGGGGCCATGTGGGCTGGAACTGGCTCCTGAGCCAAAAACACTTATCCTCATCCTAAACCAACTCTTAGCTCCATCCCCTCCTTTAAATATTGGCTCATATAGCTGGAGTCAGCCTTCACATGCCTGGGACTTCCAGTATAGTGATCTTTAATACATGCATTCCTCCGGAGGAGAAAAAAAAAACAGTCCAGAGAGGTTTTAGCAACCTCCATAAAAAGAGATCCTAAATAGACCGTGTCCAAACAGAAAGCCAAGAATTAGGGAGTGCTTTGCCTCCACCTTCGCAGCCCTCTGTCCCTGACAGTTGCTGCCTTAGAGCAGATGGTCAGGCTGCAGTGGTGGCTTTTCAGCCATGGCAAAGAGGACACGCAAAAGCAGGGGTTAAAGACAGAACCTGCTGGGATAGGAGGAGCTGTAAGAAGCCTCGGCCTTGCTTAAAGCTGCTTCCAAACTCACCCCTGGCCCCAGTCCTAGTGCAGCCAGGGTACATCTGGCTCTGCCTCGCTCACCCAGACCTGAGCATGAAATCACCTCCCCATTCCATGTTGGGCCTGTCCCATCATCACCAGATGGTAGCAGACCCCACAAAGGTGGTTTCTGGGTCGCCTGCCCTTGCAGAGTAGCAGATCTGCTGCTTCCTGATGCAGCGTGTTGGGAACGTGCCACCCTGTGAGGTGCTGCCAGCTCAGCCCTGCTCCTGAAGGTGACCTGGGCCGGCAGAGAGGGCGGTGGGTGCCTGAGCCAGGCACCTCTGTGCCAGCTTGGTCCCCACTGAACAAGGGCAGGGGCACAGGGCAGCGGTGTCTGTGCTCCAGTCTGACCCTGGCAGAGCTGCACAGGAGACCCGGTGGTCCTGCAGATGAGGCTGTGCTCCACACATCTCCTGCATGAAATGCAGGCTGCTGCAAGGAGACGTTGTATGCAGAGCAATTCAAGGACTCTGACACAGTGTGTGTCCCCTGTGCCAGCTTGGTCGTCAGCTTTTTGAGCCCTGGATGCACGGGACCCTACAGTCGCACCGCAGGGCTGGCTGGAAAGCTCCGTGTCCTCATTGCAGGGAGGAGCAGCAGCAGAAGTCCCCCGGCAGCGCCGTGCTGCCACAGGACGAGCACTGAGCCGGGGCTGCTGCGCATGCTGGCACCTCTCTGCGGTGTTTGGCTGCGGGATGTTTGGCTTGGGGCTGTGCTCCTGTCCTGCAGCACTCACGCTCATGTATAAGACAGTGCCTCACACACAGCTCTACTCCTGTTGGCAGCCAGCGTACCTGAATGTACCCAGACCCAGGTGGTGAGCAGGGACATCGGGGCTTTTGTCCCCTCCTGCCTGTGGTGGTGACAACGGCTGCTGGGGACAGCACCGCCCTGTGAGTGCCGGCCAGCGGCAGGCACCGCCAGCTGCCCTAACAGGTCAGGTCCGGTGGAGTTTCCACCGCTGAGCCTCGCTACTGCTGCCCCTGCGCCAGCCCTGCCTGCCGCGCTCTGCCGGCCACAGCTGTCCTCTTGCCATTGCTTGGCCCTGCCTTTGTCCTCGAGCAGTGACATGAGCTGCGCTGTCAGACGTCAGCGTGATGCCGCTGGAACAAGCTGTGCCACCCCTCTGCCCACGCCCGTCCCCGGCTCGCAGCGCTGAGCCCAGCCCAGCCTGGCTGGGAGCGGTGATGGGAAGTAGTACCCAGACCCGAAGGCAGCCAGGAGGGAGCCTGCGCTGCTGCTGCATGAGTATCCCTGCAGAGAAAAGGCGCGCAGCAAGGGGCCGCGGTGCTGCTGGCTTCACTGCCCTGCAGCTGCCACTGGCTGTGCCCTGCTGCTGAGCTCAGCCCTGGCACCGCACGCTTCCAACCCAGCAGATGTTCCCGCACTCCAGAACAAGGGGCGGGTGGTGGGTTTGCGCCAGCAGCACGGCTCCCTGTGCACACACGGCAAGCAGAGCCCTCAGGACAGCACCAGCGTGTTCCCACCGCCAGCGGGAGGTCCCCACCCTTTCATCTGTTGCTTTCATCTCTTGCACAGATGCAATACCCAGAGATTAGGCTGCAGATTAAGGCTTCACTGAATCCTGCAGTAGGTTCCAGCTCCAATCCCAGAAGGACTAATGTGCAGCCACATCTCTCTGTAAGCTTGCTGGAGCCGGGAGGGGCATTTCCCATCCTGTGCTGCCCTGTGCATGGAGGATGGAGCCTTGGTGTTTGTCTGGGCTGTGGCAGCTGCCAGGTACGGGTGGCTTTGTCCTGGGAAGGCAGGCTGCAGAGAGGCAGGAGCTGGGGCTGCCCAGAGGATGGGACCAGCCGTGGCCTGCGGGCAGCTTGGCCTCCTCCCTGAGGCTGGAAGTGCAGGCTGAGCACCTGGGAGCTCTCACACGGCCTCATCCTTTTGCTAAAGTCTTGAGAGCTGGGAGGGACCAAAGGGATCGAATCCATGTAGGGATGCTACAACATCCGAGGATAACAATCCAACTGAGCTGCCTCCTGTCTGCTTTTAGCAAAAGAGGAAACTGAGGCACAGAGCAGCAGAGCAGAGCTCTGTGGCCTCCCCAAGCTTCTGACAAAGGGGTTTTGGCATTGCTGTGTGTCGTGTGGGCAAACAGTGTGGGTGCTGTTGGGTGCTAGGCAGATCATTGAATGCTTGGTGGGGCTTTCCCACTGCAGAGAGGTCCAGGCACGTCCCCATGGGTTGAGTCCAGGCAGAGCCCCTTCTTCAGCCTGAGCATTTGCTCTAAATCAGCCAGGGCTGCTGCTGGAGAGAGGCAGAGTGTGCAGCTGGGGGGCATGGCATGTCCCCTGAGGCTGGAGAGACACTGGGTGCTGCAGATGGCTCTCAGCACAAAATGACTGCATGGAGTGGATGCAGGCAGGTTCCTCGCATTGTAGGAGTGCCCATAGGCAGGCGTGCACAGGCCTGATGGTAATGTCTGTGTGTGTAATTACTGCTGGGACTGGCGGGACGTGTCAGCCTGGGGACCTGGCACACACACACGGGTGGCTGGGATTGTGGCACTGTCAATGAGCCCAAGATTTGGGATCATACAACCTACCCCAGAGGAAAACACTTCACATAATCACAGAACTGTAGGGTTAGGAGGGTCCTTGAAGATCACAAAACCATAGTGGATTGGGTTTCGGTTGGAAGG
This sequence comes from Numida meleagris, assembly GCF_002078875.1. Lineage (NCBI taxonomy): Eukaryota > Metazoa > Chordata > Aves > Galliformes > Numididae > Numida > Numida meleagris. The sequence goes on from NC_034420.1 coordinate 295,777, forward strand.
GTCCTCAGAGATCATGGAATCGTGGAATCCCAGAGTGGTTGGGTTGGAAGAGACCTTACAGCTCCCCCAGCCCCACCCCTGTGCTTCCAGGTTGCAGTGAGGTCTCCCTGGAGCCTTCTCCATGCTGAACACCCCCAGCTCCCTCGATACGATACGAGCCAAAACCAGATTAGAAAACATCAAAGATTCATATATGTACACGAGAAATACACAACACAAATGGCAATGGAAAGCATGTCACAGGGCTGCGGGCAGCTGCTCTGGGGGCAGTTGCGATGCTGGGGACCATGGGAACACGGGGCTCAGGGGCGGTCGCTGCGCAGTGGCTGGGGCAGGTCAGAGGTGCTGACCTGCAGGCTGAGCTCCATGGAGCCCGAGTCCAGGGGGAGCTCCTCCTGCACCATATACTCCTCGCGCTGCTGCTGCTGCAGGTGCCAGAGGATCAGCCCGGACAAGAAGTGGCTCTCGGCCTCTGCCGGCTCTGGAACAGAGGAAAGACAAAGCCGTGTTTGTGGCCGTGCTGAGGCAGGGGTCTGCGCAGGGCAGCAAACCACCCGCACTCACCCTCGTAGGCGATGAGGCGGTACGTCCCCGCGCACTCCCTGGAGCTGCCGAGGATGTCCCGCAGTGTCCTGTAGAACAGCTGGGCCTGCTCCAGCCGCTGCTCCCGGCTGAAGGCTGCCCACTCGTCCTGCGACATGGCGCACAGCGTCTGCAGCGGGGACGCGAACTCCAGCACACAGGGCCTGAGCTGTGGGGAGACGGCGTGGGGAGGGCTGCACCCGGTGAGGCCCCAGCACTGCTGCCCACAGCTGCGGTGCCTCTCTCCCTGGAGGTGCCCCGTGCAGCATGAGCTGGCGGGGGGCAGCCGGCCCACGGCAGGGGTGGGGCTGGGGGTCTGTAAGGGCCCTCCCAACCCAACCGTTCTGTGGTTCTATGGTTTGAGCGGTGCAGCTGTTCCTTGCCTCCATCCCCAGCCATACAGGCGGGAGCTGTGCTACCTGCACCTGGGGACACCTCACCCATCTGGGGATGCAGGGCTGCCCCACCGTACCTTGTTGTCCTCGTCCCTGATCGCATACAGGCTGTGTTTGTACACCCTCCTTTTGATGCCCGCCCGGGTCAGGGTGGTCTCAGGGAGGTCTGTCAGGTACTGGATTTTGCTGTCAGCCTTCTCCAGGTCATCCCAGATGTCGCAGCTCAGTGGGATCAGGATGTGGAGCTTCCAGGTGTCGCGGTGTGCCCGCAGCATGGGGTGGGCCCTGCTGATCTCTTCCATGCACTCCTTCAGGCCTGGAGGGAGAGCAGGGATGGTGGGGGAGAACAGCATTGGGGTCTGCTCCTCCCCATGGAAGCGGGAGGGCTGCAGCAGCCATTTCCATCTGTAGCCATGATAGTGCAGAGGAACAGCTGCATACGTGGCAGAACTATTTTCAGGTAGCCGACGTAGTAGGACCAGGCAAGGCCGTGTGCGACATTCTTCTTGGAGCTCTCGGTCAGCTCTGATACCTCCACTGCTGAGAGCTTCTGCAGAGGGGAAAAGAGAAAATCCAGCAGCTGGGCTCAGAGGGGGCAGAGGGCAATGCCCCTGCCAGCACCCGGTGCGGCGGCCCTGCAGATGGGAAGGCAGGGCAGGGTGTGCCCAGCCCGTTCCCAGCAGCACTCTGTGGATATGGGGCCAGGCACCTGGTGCCACATGGCTGAGCATCGCTGCTGGGCATGCTCTTACCTGCAGCCCGAGGGCAAGGACCAGCAGCTGGCACAGGCAGGCGAGAACGAGGCGGGGGCTGTTCCCTTTGTCCTCCTGTGGCTCCAGGTAGGCTGAGCAGCCGATGAGGAGCAGGGCCAGGTGCCAGCGTGGAGGGAAGCAGGCACACAGCACCCGCCAGAGGCTGCTGTGGTGCCTGGGTGGACGAGGGGCAAGAGGCGGGCTGACACCGGGGCTGGAGGGGCGAGGTGGGGGTCGGAGACAGGGAGTGGATCCCCCCACAGTGCTCACCTGGAGTGCAGGTGGAAGATCTCCTCGGCCAGGCAGCAGCAGCCCTTGAGCAGCACCCCGAGCTGCAGGGCCGCCAGCTGGGTGCAGGCACGGTGGGTGATGGGCACCAGGGGCTCCCCGGTCAGGCACAGCACCACAAAGCACACAGCCAGCAGCACGCATGCTGCACGCTGCGCCCGCCCTGCGCGGGGCTCGGGGATGAGCAGGGCAGCGGGGCTGCTTCTAGGCGACAGGTCCTGGGGCATCTGCAAGCAGGAGCGGGGGGCGGCAGCAGCTGCTACCCCCAGGATCCACATCAGCACAGTGGGGTGTGGATGCGCACGCCCAGAGCTCAGTGAGCGCTCCAAAGCTTGCAAGCACGGTCCACACCCTGCATGCCCAAATGGGCCAGCAAACGAGCGCCTCACCAGCCACGCCACTGCCCTGCTAACGCTGCCCTGCTCTGCACCCGTGGACACTTACCGAGTGGCGGCTGTGATGCTGGGCTCTGCCTGGGCTGCCTGTGCTGCGGGCAATGGGCGTAGTAGTGCTCAACATGCACAGCCACGGCTTCCGCTTCCTCTGGATGCTACCGCTACACGCAGGATCCTCGCCAGCTCCCGGTGCAGGGAGAGGGCAGAGCGGCACGGCTGCTGCAAACCCAAAGTGGAACAAAATGAAAATGAAAGCTGCTCCGGCAGCTCTAGGCGGCAAGTGAAGGCGTGGAGCCTACCACGCTGGGCACTGGGGGGTGTCTCTGGCTTCAGGGATCCTGCCCTGGGCAGCTCCGGGGGAACGCTGCAGGTTGCAACACGCAGGAGTTGATGGCTCTGGAAAACCCCAGCATCCCTGGCAGCTCACAAAGGCGCTGTGTTGGGCCAGAATGAGGAAGGAAATGAAAGCAAGCTTGTTTTTGCTAAGTGCAGGTTTCCAGGGCAAGGAGAACTTCGGCAGAAACGGATTCCTTCAGTGAGGCTGACTCACAGCATTCCCACCACAGCCCCAGGGCAAGCTCGGGGGCTCTGCCCATGAGCACGGAGGGCACGGCCAGAGCTCCCGCTGCCACCGCCCGCCTTGCTCACCCACCTGGGCATTGCCACAGCCGGGCTCCTGATAGAGGCGGGGAGCTTTGTGCCTCCCCGACACCAAGGCTGGCCAAAATGCTGGGCAGACGCCCGCTTCTACACCTGCATCCTGGGGCATCCTGGGGCCTGTTCCCCACTCCCCACTCCTGCCCGTGGCTGTGCCGCTCTCCTGCTCTTTCAATTCCCCCACCCAATTTCTGCCCCTCTCGCTTGTGCTTCCAGGCTCTGCCCTTTGCCTGCCTCCTGTCTGCACATGGCCAGCGGCACACAGCGGGTGCTTGGTGCTCCTGTTGCCTAATGCCTTGCTGGCTGCATGCTGCATGCAGACTCCCCTCTCCTTGGGATTTCTTCACACATCCATTGGGGTTCTCACCTCTTTTGTGACACCAAAGCTTCCTCCCTGAGAGATTTTATCCATTTGGTAATAGAGAAATCTGTGATTTATCTGCCTTCTTTTGATGCCCTTTAAGCTGCCAGCACCCGCAGGGCCCATGGCAATGGGTTCTTGTGCACATATCGGATGGAGGAGCCCTCCTGCTTTCAGGGCTGTCCCAGGCTGCTGCTCTTTGGGCTGTTCCCGTGTCATGGTTTTGTGATTTTTTGTTGTCGGTATTTCACATCATAGCATCATGTAAAGCACTGGCAGTTAAGGAGTTAATGTCCTGGTTTCTGTGGACTGCCTTTTTGGGTGCTTGGTTCTCGGAGGGGGAGGGAGGAGCTGCACTCCCCAGGGGTCTTTGCACCTGGAGGGGCTGGTGAAGCCGCCTGGCAGAGCGGGAGGTTCCCTTCTTCATCTGCGATGGAGAAGCACGTGGTCCCCCTGCACCCTACTGAGTAACAATCTCAGCTTTGAACTCTCTCTGTTTTGATTTATTGGCCTCAGTTTCGATATCATATTTAGTAAATTAACATTCCTCCTCAGATTGGTGCCGCTGTTTTATTTTAGACCCATCTACAGTTTTCCTACCCTTCCCCTTTTCCCTTTGTTTTCCCCAGGGCGTGGGTCCGCGGGTCCCCTGCCGCATCAGCCATGGGGCCACGCCGGGCTGGCCCCTAAACCGCCAACACTTCTTTTTCTTCCTCCTTTCTCTCTTTTCTGGGCCGGTGGGCCTGTGGGCCTGCTGTCCCCGTCACGAACACAGATCCATAGATAACGCTGTGACATCCCGTTCTTGTGCTGGGACACCTGCAATGCCCCCAGGTCCCTGGGAGCCTCTGCCCTCCTGCCCCTGAGCCGCCTCTCACCCAGCACCTGGCACAGGGAAGCAGGCATCCACGTATCTCCTCGCCTCTCACCACGTGAGCGGTGGGCACTGCACGGGGCTGCGTGGAGCGAGATCACAGCAGAGCGATGGCTGCAAGAGCACACACCTTCCAGCCACTTCTCATTTTCAACAGGTTATAGAACCACAGAACCGTTTGTGTTGGAAGGGACCCCCAAAGGCCAACCAGTCCAGCTCCCTGCAGCGCACAGGGTCACCCACAGCTCCGTCAGGAGCTCAGAGCCTGGACAGCCGGGCCTTGGGTGTCTGCAGGGACGGGGCACTCGATCCCGCTCTCGGTGTCACTGATGAAGACATTAAAGGTATCGGTCCCAGCACTGAGCCCTGAGGGCCGCCACCTGTCCGTGATCTCCATCCAGACACGGAGCCATTGGCCACCACCCTCTGGTGCCACCTTGCATGTGCCTGGCTTCGTTCTCCCATTGCGCGGCTCTAATTACGTGGGGGTGTGGCCACATTCTTTCCTTGTTCCTCCTCTCCCACCCATTTACAGGAAACCATTGCTGCCTTCTTGGCCAGGACGTGCATCTGAGGGAGGTTCATTGCCTGTCAGGGAGGAGACACTGGCAGGAGCCGGTCCTGCAACACATGCCCCCCGTGCAATGAACACGAGCTTCAGTTTGGTTTGTACCAAAACCAGAACAAGCTTGTAAAAGAAGAAACGAAAACAACAACCCCAGAGCTAGGGAGAAGGGGGTGGTAAATGCCAGAAATGAAAACCACATCAGGAAAACAGCAAAATGAGCTTCTGCGTCTGTACAGCCGGACAGTGCGTTTGTTCAGGCTTGCATCTTTGTGCACTGCAATTCCCATGAAGCCTTTTTCTTCTCATAGAAAAATCCATTGCTTAAAAGCAAAACAAACAAACAGGAAAGCAAACAAAGCCCCCAGTGTGTGCTTTGATGAATGAAGAAGAACCTCTGTTTCCTGGACCAACTTATTTTTAAGCGCATCTAACTGAGATCGAGAGCAAGACACTGTAGAAGTTACTTCTACAGGCTTCAAAACGGTGTCAGTTCTGGGTTTGTGCTGTGGTGTGGAAATGGGAAATCAGAGCAGGGCACGTGGCAGCACGGGGCTGTTTGAGATCCCCTCAGCTCACCTGGTCCCGTGCAGCCACGTCCCCTCTGCATGAATCAGTGACGTGGGAGCACGGGGAGGTGCTGGGGGGGCACGGTGCTGGCTCACGTCCAGCTGCCATCCAGCAGCACCCCCAGTCCTGTTCATTGCAGGGGAGTTGGGCTGGGTGGCCTTTGGAGGTCCCTCCCAACTCAAACCATTCTGTGATTCTGCAATAACAACCATGAAAATGACTTTTCTACATTCCTTCGAGAAGCTCACACCCAGACGGTAGGAAATAGAAAAACGTCACCATCAGTAAAACAAAAATGAAAGTTCTTTTTTTTACTGTTACTTTCACAGCTGTTGATTATCTGGATTGAGTTCTACAATGCTGTACTGTTGTCAGACAGGGCTTTTCAGAGCTTGACAAGGAACAAACAGCAATCCAGGCTGTTTCCGTTGCTACTTTGAGCTCAAAAGTTTTCCATTTGGTGACAAAATCCAGTCCTTTTTATGAGTCCTGGAAAAAGACAATTCTAATTCTGGCTGATGAAGCTCTGAAAAAAAGAAGGCCCAGTCCTCAGGAGATGCGACCTGAAGGCATTCTAAGAACTGCCCCAGCACAGTGTAAGGTCAAGCAGCAGAGCCAAGCTGGGGGCTGCCCTTCCTGCTCCGCGGTCACTGCAATCCCAGGCAGCCAGTGCCAAACTCCTGTCAGCAATCTGGTGCTATGAGAGCCACGAGCTGTTTTCAGCATGACAGGGGGACGTGAAGCTGCTGCCTAAAGCACAACTCTGCTCAGCCGTGGTGTAAAAGCTGGGGGACACGCCACGTGGTAAAGCTGCTAGAGAAGAAATCTAAAGTTGTTGTAGAAAGGGCAGTGGCAGCAAAGCCAGGGGGAGCAAAGAGTGACCGTCACTAAGAGGCAGAGGTGCCCACAGGCTGCACTCCCCCAGAGCCTCATGGCTGCTGCAGGATGAGCAGGCACAACCCTGCTGCCAGCACCGCACGGGGCACCCGGACGCAGCGGCCGCCAGCAGCTTCTGCCTCTTGCAGTGAGGAAAGTGAAATGCTTGACTCCCATCTCCCATTCGAGCCTTTCATCCCAGATGTGCAGATGTGAGAGAACAGCGGAAAGCAGCCCCGCTGCAGTACCAGAAGGTAAGCAGATAGGTAACATTAGAAAAACCGGCTGTAGTTCAGTAAAAACGTCCATTACACAAGAGAGAAATACATAGGAAACCAGGCTTTCCTCTAAGCGGCTGAAAAGGAACAGAAACCGTAGCCATACTAGAAAGTCTTACGAGTTCCAATATCGATTAAAAGGGCTCTTGCCATTTTTCTTGCTGGATCTGCGCTCAGGGTTGCCCACACGGAGCCGGGGCCCCGAGCAAGCACTGCCGCTCCAGCAGGGCAGCAGCCGCCGGGGAAGAAAAGCTGCGCTCGTTTCCAGCCTGCCGCTGCTGACTGCCCGCTGCGCCCGCACCGCGGCACAACCAGGACGCGCGTACGGGCGCAGAGCCGTGGGCCGCTCCGTGCTTTTGCCAGCGGCCGTACGAAGCCTCCGCGGCACCGACAGCTCACAGCGCGGCACCGACAGCTCACAGCGC